>NC_066839.1:3890503-4192748 GCF_001640805.2 Lates calcarifer | reverse complement strand
TTTTCAAAATCTACAGATGGAAGAACCAACCGAGCTACACACTAAAAATAAAATATTCTGTATCTATGGTATCTAAAAGATACAGAGTGAAGGTTAAATTTAGTAAGAGAGCAACTGAAGTACCAGGAAGAAAAAAACAGGCAGGAGGAAGTCTATCTTCCACCACTTTCCCACAGTAGAAGCTTGTCTCGTTCCCTCTGTGGGCCGGAGAGTCAAACACAAGGACATGAATGATTCAACATCTGGCTTCTTCACATTTCCCTACATGTATCCACTGTACCAAAGGGGAACTACAGACACAAGTAAGAGCTCCTATTCTATTCCTCCTTCATGATGTTTGTTCAGGTTTCAGGATGTGCCATCTTAACTTCTGCATGTCGGGGGGCCAAAATAGCTGCAAGATGTGCTCAAAAACACCGAGATGACACCACACAGCTCCACTTCATGCCTGTGTTCTTGGGTTATGTTTAGCTGCACAATTCCAACATACATCTTGTATAGAAATGTTAGAGGAGATGAGGGGTCAACACTTGGTATCTTGGGAAGTTTTAACAGTAAAAGGCCATCAGGCCAACAACAAAATGACATAAATGGGAAGGAAAGAGCCACTAAACTAAATCTCTCATGAAAAACGACACCTGGGAGACAGATGTGGGACTGAATGTGATGCCCCGTTTAGCTTCAGGACCTGGAGGAAATTGTCTTCAAAATATCTTTCTACCCCATTACTACCAGCGACAGATCACTTCAAAATACCAGAGGAGTATTCTCAAGTATTTTGGGAGGATACATCAATAGCAGTGAACAGCACCCTACAGTTATACTGTTTCTTGGAGATAAGGGTGTAGGATCAGCTTTTTTTTGCATCATTAACTGTACTCTCTGAAGTTTACACATCGTGTCCTTCATAAGGACACTTTTTGCCACTTGTTTTCCTGCATTCTTCTTCACAGCTGGAGTATTTTCACATGGCAGTGGTCAGGTTGTTCTTAAACCCCCGCCTCTCTTTGTTCTTCAAGAGTGGAAAAGCTTCAAGATAAGGCCAACAGATTAAACAGAATTGATGGCAACTTCAATGTTTGTACTCAAAGGCATTGAAGTGGTGTTGGCAGCTGTGTAAAAGGCTTCTGTGAATGTTGTTGAAGGTGGATTTTTACAAAAAATGTGTAAGTGGACAGAAGCACAGAGGCAAAGTAACAAAACTAAAATGTCAAACGAATAAAAAATGTCAATCGCTCTATGGTTCCAGCTTTATAAACATGAGGAACTGCTGCTTATCTGTGCTTTAAATCATTGCATAATTTCTTGGCTTTTGGTCAGAGAAAGCCATTTTAAATGTCAACCCAGGCATGTGAAAAGCACTTTTATCTATTCTCCGACATTTTATTGCACAACAAGATTAATGGATTAATCAAAAAGATTAAGAGATTATGCTCACACTGTTCTTATGATCAAGAATGAACTTCCAGGTTTCCATGAGATTAAACAATAATGAAATAATCATAAGCATCTAGAGTTAACACTGTGTTAAATATTCTTCTATTTTTAGATGTCAAAATGTACAGACCATTTGAGATATTCTGCTGTGTGATCCAGGGGACAGGGCTCTAAAACTTGACTAGTTTAACCTACAGCAAATGGAGCATGCTAACAAACAAAAGGTTAGGACATTTGGATGAATTATGTGTCACTTCAAAGTTGTTTGATCTTGATTTTTTGGAAGAAAAACGACAGCCCTACTGTATGAAACTGTTGTTTCATCAGCATTTCAGTGTGAGGCAGGTCCTAATGACACATTGAAATACAGTCATGACTACGCAACCTCTATATGTAAAAAGAACTTAAACATCTTCAAGTGTTTTGACCTGAAACTCACCAGTCACCATCAGTCCACTGATCCAGCAGGTTTAAAAAAAACAACCAGATGTTTGTATTAAAACTGAGCTTAATTTTCTTCAGATGTTCTTCACTACACTTTGAAATACAGCTACTGGAACAACTACTGTGCAACCCTCTACGTCTACAAAAAACCTGCACTTTTCAACCTGATTTATCTCAGGTTTCAAGTAGATGCTTGGTCATCTTCTGACCTGAAAAAAATCTCCAAATAAGTACTTTCTGATTTTCTGCAAATACATCAAACCACACATAAGAGGATTTATTAATTCCCTTCAAAGGCATGCTATATTTTGGTATTATCAAGACCACTAGTGCTGAGAAACTGAGAATGTTTGTTTGACTTTGACAGTGTTTGCCAGGACACACAGCAGAGGGGACTCAGCATTAATTAGAAGCTTAATGACTCAAAAGAAAACGGAGAAAAGTTAAAATATCCACAACCACCAGTCTGGGGTTACAAGGTTTCATCCACCCAGATGAGTTTCAGCAGTCACATAAAAGCATACTGAAGTCAAGGTAAGAGATGAAAGATTTACTGGGCAGGGACTCTGTGGTCAATAATTCAAAGCTGAAAGCACTATTAGGGGCAACAGTTTGATGTAGCGCCAAACAAGGACTGTGAGTGACATTCGCTGAGAGTAGGTGTTCTAGACAATGTTGGATCAATTGCAGATAAGATGTATGTATCAGTTGTATATAATGTGTTAATTAGTGAGCTCAAGAGGAGCTGTTATTTGAAAACTGTTTCCTTTGGACAGATCAGATGAGACTGACATCAGTCGTCTTATCTTATTCTCAGTGAGAAAACTGTTCCTCTAGACAAGTGCTTTTTGGCCTTTTTTTGCCACCCAGGCCACATAGAGGTTGCACTAACCCTCCCTCTGGCTCTTTCTCCAACCCTAACCAAAATAGTGTTAAATGATGCGTGTAAAACGACATACAAAAAGCTTAAAATGTGCAAACAGGACACACAAAATCTCCTGAATGTGGCGTGCAATCTCATAGTCTCATCAGATTAATGATTTTAGGTTTTAATGTGCAGGTGACAATGTGTAATTAAAATAAAATGTCATTAAAATAAGTGTTCCTCAGTCAGGACTATTTTCATCTTTGTAGTTAGAGTTGTAAACACAGCATTATTTCAGTGTCCTTTCTCAATCAGTTAAATAAAAGGTAATAATCAGCGTTAGTGAATTAGTAATACAGAAGTTTAGGCCATGTTTTTTAATTATATGGCTTTAAATAAACTAGCTTTTCTCCTGGCGGAGGAACTATTCACTACAACAGCTTGTCTGATTTGAGTTCCTCCTACCAGCTGGGCTTCCTTTTTCCCCCTTGTACGAAGTTATTAACATGAAAAACACCTCAGTGGGAGCACAGCGCTAATTATTTATAACCTTTTCAAAACAGTGTATTTGAATAAAAATTGAAGTTGAATAAATTCCACAACAAAAAGAACAAAACCTTCCCAGTTTCTTCTCTCCCTCTGTAGCCATGCCTCAGATTAATCTAATTCACTTGTTTCTCTCAAGGTTACATAGAGTGCATATATCTCTGGTCCAAAGCCATTACTCAAGATCTTTCCCGAGGAGCTGCAGCACTACTTTGTCACAGTGGAACAGAGACAGTGGCCAAGAACCAGAGCCAATATTAGTAATGCACTATCCTACCAACTCACTGCTTGGTGTGTGTGTGTGGTGAACAATGACAGTGAGAGTGACTGTGTTTTAATTTATTCAGGCGCTCAACAGTTTTGTCAGTTACGACTAAAAATGCCAATAAACACATTCTTTAAATGAATGACTCATGAATAAGTGAGTCACTGAGGAAGAAAAGACAGTGGGCTAAAACAAAAATGTGTGGATGAACAAGTGGGTAGATGTAAAAAAGTTTGAGATAAAAAGAGACAAGAGAAGTGTTTATGCAAATATGTGAGTGGAGGGAAAAAGAAAACTGGAAAGTAAATAATTCTGAGTGGGAAAATGAACAAGTTAAAATGATCTCCTCCCTCCCCATCTTTCGCCTTTCCATCTTTTGATACTTCCAAATGTCCAGAGGCGGCTGAAAATGTGGCCTGGAGGAGGAGAAAATGTAGGAAGCAAGTAACAGCGCCAGCAGTTATAAAGATGACTGATGTATGTAGCAGATGGAGAGTGCTTTACGACCTGTACCAGCACTCCATTTAAGTGTGTGTAAAATTGATGGCCAACCATAATTGACCTCTGTAGCCACTACAGTACTGAAAGCTGTCTCCCACTTTGAGGAAAGAGGGGAGTTCTTTTTCTCTTTTTGACACGGGGGGAGTGTTTGATTTATGTAACTCTGCGGCAGGTTTTCGTTTCAACATCACAGGCCTCTGATGGATTTTTTTTTTTTGGTGAGGAGAAGGGAAGAAGAAGATAGAATAGGAACAGATGAGAAGCAGCGGGTGAAGGCGAGATGAGGGGCGACAGGACAGGAGGGGAGAATAAATACAGAGTAGATGAGAGAAGAAAATTGAGGAGAATGGGAAAGCAAGGAGAAGTGGAGGAGAGAGGGAGGAGGAGGAGGAGGAGGAGGAGGAGGAAGATAGAAATATAGCAGATTTACAGTAGCCAAAGGATATCTGTCTCATCCTCAAGGCCATGACTACATGGGATAATGGACTGTCATCTGTACCCAACTATTGACAACCTGCATCATTATATTGGACTTGTTTCATGGCCACCCCTGCTCTGTGAATAACATGACACATAGGGATACTTAATACTATATTATTCGTTGACCTTCATGACAAGCATACAGACTCCTCTCTGTCAACAAACTCAGATGTATTATCCTCCATTTGGCAAATTCTATAAGTAGCAAGAAAAAAGAAAGTAAGGTTCCTTCCTGGTTTAGTAACAGAAAATCCCCACAAACTGAAAAACCTATTGTCAAAACCCCATTTCCAAGTGTTGCAGTGATTAAGGACACAGTGTGCAGTAAGCAGGACTGAAGTAGAAGATACAAAGCTTTGACTGAAAGACTTCAACCCTCATCTTGCTCTTAAATTTCAACTTTAGCAGGAGGTAGAAAACACGTCTTTTTCACACTGTGATAATGTCAGCGTCTTTTTCACACTGTGATAATGTTGCATATATCCCTGCTTTTTTTCCCTCAAGACTCGATTTAAAGCTGCACTGTTACATCAAATGGATATGTTCCAGCTGTCTTGTGCATCATATTTTTAAAACACATTTTCTATTGTTCAGCCTGACATAAACAGTATGTCAGTGAGCCACGGCGTCTTGACAACAGTTGGAGATTAATTCATCAGATGTGTTTCATAACTGGTTTTCTGCACGACAGTTGTTTGTAATGACTGATCCCCTGGCGGAGGTTAAACGAGCAGAGCAAATAACAAAGCTATTCCTCTGCTAATTATTGCCTTAATGGAGCCATTCACTAGTTCTTACATACATCCCCTAGATACAAACACTTCATATATAATGGAAATTGTGTCTGTTAATAACCTCAAAGTGAAAGACAAGTGGACTTACTGTAGATTGTTGAAGATATTTTGACACCTGTTCATATTTCAACTAATGTGACTTTTACATCTCTTAACAGCCAAGTAAACTAATGTCCATGGATGTATCATGAGAACTGGACTGACTTATACTCAGTATATTTTTCTTAATTCAGTCTTATTATATTCTATTTATATTCTGTGTCGTTTGCAAACTGTCCCCCCAAAGGGATCAATAAAGTCTGTCTAAGTCTAAGTCTAAGTTTGACCCAAGTGCATGAGGCTAAAAAGGTTTCTAACGTCTGGTTGCTCACATGTTTTGCTGCCCACTGCATATGTCCATTAGTGTTTCTCTGAGCCCAACCACTCAGTGCAGCTCAGCCCACAGACTTAACATTGAAATAATGTAAATAGAGATTTTCTAGGCATTGAGAATATTACATCTACATGGTTTAATATGAAGGGTAATAATTGAGCGTGTCCTGTCAGCAGTTTTACAGACAAAAATATAATCAGAAATCTACAGCATGTCCAGTTGTCTTTGACCTATAACTTGTGCTTATCATAGATATTATGTTAATTTGATTTTACTCCCATGGAAAGTTGTGACATTTCGCCTCTCTGAAATGAGAATGTTAGTGCTGTTTGGATCAAATTTCCACTGAGACACAAACAGACCAGAGGGCCTGATCCGACGGTCCTCTCTCTCTCGAAGTTTATGATCCTCCAGCTCAGTGAGTTGAGAAACAGTGTCAGGGTTTGAGTCTCTTAATGCCACAAAATGACATAGGCTACTCTGTACTGCGCAGTGCTTTGGATAGAAACATCCATAAAGCAGCATTTCTTATGTTATCATTTTCAATATAGTGTCTTAAAACTGTTGTTGCCTGTATCCATCTGACTCTTAGAGCAAGAAACAGTAGTTTAATAGTTAAACATAAAGATTCATAAACACAGCTACAAAGAGCATATTGCTTGCTGAAGGCTAATTTATAATGAAAATAAACAGGTGGGCCTCACCAGTAAGACGACAGATTCAGACTCTACTTTAATACCATACTGAACATACAGAAGTAGACTGGATCTTACTTTAGTGAAAGTGAAAAAAAGCACAAACAGCAGGCAGATATTAGCATAAACCTGCATCAATGCATACCATCCTGATGCATAGTTCATTTCACCCAAATCATTTCCAAATTTGCATGTACATTCAGATACACTACTGCACATGCATAAGCCAGCCATATTATAGGAAACAAAATGTAACCACTACTACAAATAACATTAATTGCACCACTCTGGTGCATTGCGGTGAAATGTCAAATTCAGGTTCTTTAGATTCCTCAGGGTCGGCTCTGGTTCATAGCCAAGGTGTTCAGTCATGGGGAGTTTAAACAGAGCTGGCAGGGTGGAGAGAATCTGTGCACACCTTTGTAGTTTTCTGTTGGATAGTTGAACAGATGGCGGGAAGGTTGCTACCTAATAATCTTGGACACTGTGCGTGACACTCCTCTCCTCTCGCTGAGCCGCACCGTAAACGAGGACAGGCAAACACACACTCTGCAGCGAGCTCAAAGTGTGTCATGGCTGCTCGGCTGTCCAAACTTTCTCATCTGCTGCGGGAAGTAATGTCTCTGATGTGGTTGACAGTAAACTTGACAGTATAAACTGCCTAAACCTTCCTAGCTCTTTAGTTTTTTCACCAGTTCACTAACACCTTTTCTCTATACTGTTCTCAGTTGTGAACAATCACATGTCATCTGCAAATTTCAAACATTTTCAAAGGCACCTTGAGATACACACTGAGCCAAGACGGCTGAAAACAAGCAGCTGGGGAGATGCTACAGTGTTAAAAGTCAAAACCTAAGACGCTGTATCCAATTCCATTCCAGTTTATATATGCACAGTAATTGCTTGTCAGTGCATGCCTTTGTAGAATGGATACATTTACATACTAAACACTCAACATACTAAAATTTGCATACCATCAGGCCCATGTAATGTGAAGAATTAAGACACAGCCACAGTCTGCATCTGTGTCTCATTTCTGTGGGAACAGACATTTTAATCTTCTCCTTCTAAATGTATATTTTCTCCCCTGCTAATGGAAAAATTACATATGAATATTACAATCGAGCCAAACACCAACTGTATTTAATGACAATAAAAATCTAAACTGCATTGGGAATTTTAATCACACAGAGAAGGGTCTTTATAGAGGACTAAATGTTGTGTTTGGATGGTTTCTGTCAAACATAACCAAAGAAACAGCTGGATTTTTCATTCCATGCACAGTACAACCTGGTACCGTTGCTGATTCTTGATTTTTTTCCACCACATTTGAAGGGGCAATGTATGTCATGACTTTTCCCAGCTTAAGTCTAAATTAAATTACAAAATCTTTCATTCAGAATGACACAGACAGTTAAGCTATCCATCCACCTTAGCTTCTTCCCTGCACTGACTTTGTCACTCTATAATAATGTCACCTGTCTTCCTGCTTCAGTCACTAAAGACCTTTGTCATTTTGGGGTACTTGGTATAAGAACTGATGCTGGGAGAACAGTCTCACATGGTTGATGTATATCAATAAGACAGCCTGGGTGCTTACTGTATGATCTCATATCACTAACATCAAAATATTTTATCATGCACTGCTTTATATGCTGCATGTATGCTGGCCTGCATCACATTTAAAACCTATGTGACAGTAAGTGACAAGTGAGAGGACAAAGTCACACATTGCTGCATCTGTTCCCACCAACACATCTACTGACACTACATGGACATTTTTTTTTCTCAGTAAAACTCAGACAAATCCAGGATATTGGAAAGTTAGCCGGACAAAATTATCTTGTTGCGTCCCATCCAGCTAAATCAGTTCTTGTGTGGGGATAATAAAGAAAATCCAGGCGGCTAATTTCAAACAAGCAGCAACCAACTTAAGTTAAGCTACTTATCCAAGTGTCCATCGGTCTAAGTTCCAGATATGAGGGGTTCTGGATTTTACTCAGCAAAGTTAGTGAACCTGCTTTTTGGAACAGACCCCAGTAGGCAGGGGCAGGGTACACATATGTTTTATTTGAGCACAAACTCAACATCAAACAAAATTCCCAACTTCAAGTCCTCAGTTTAACTTCCCACTGCTTCTTCTTCTCATGCTACTTGTCCTGTTTATGCTCACACTCACTGCCTCACTGCAAATCCCAGAGAGCAAGCACATGGTTACTGGCATATTTATCAGGCTGCTAATCAGCCTGATAACCTGCAGCTGTGCATGTTTCCTGGCTCAGCTACTCCGACTCTCCACCTACAGCAGAACCAAAACCACACCTCTGCTGCAATAACTTTTAAAATGTTGTTTTAACTGCACCATTTATGCAACATTACAAAATAATGGAAAAGCACTGATTTGTTCAACAGATTCTGGACAAACAGGTGGTGAAATGTTTGATTTACCTTTTCTGCCAAATTAAGAACATTGTATTTTTTGTAATACCGTGCTGAGCTAAACAATATTACACCCTTAGTGATAATAAAGCACCATCAGAAAGTGGTGAACACTTTAAGGTTGAAATGAGGCATCATGTAAATGTACAGGCTGGGAATCGTGGCTGCTGCTCATGCATCTCTCAAATGTTTACCTGCTAAGTGACTTTAAAATTTTATAACGCATTAAGTATCCCAAAAGAGTATTCTACATCTATCAGTGCTGCATTTAAAAATAAACACAAGGAACAAGTTTTAGTCTTCAAGTTTATTAAGTGACTATTAAATGTGCTTAATCCCTTAAGACTTTCTATATTTGAACTGCAGTCACATCTCTTCCAATAAAAAGAAATGTTATCTATTCCCATGAATTAACAAGGCTACTCCTGTGTTACTATGTCAGCTCTTCACGATGTGTCATCCTTGTTATTACTTGTCTGGTTGAGTGTACATAGACCTTGTATAAAGAGGACCTCCCTTGTATCGCCTTCATTTATTCCCCTGGAAATCTTACTAGCTGCTCTCCTACGCAGTATGTAGGTTGAAGTGGTCCCTGTGCACTTCTAGTCAACTTGGCTTTGTCTCAGCACCACATCACAGTGCTTAAGATTAAATTTAGTAGTGCCATTTTAAATCTTCCTGAAAGCTTAAACACAACAGTGAGCAGGGAGGACATTTTCAGGTTTGGACACTTGGCTGCTTTAATAAATTCAGGGAGTGCACCTTTAAGATAAACAGCACATGGGTCATTGCTATGCGAAGGCGAACAGTTTAGTAACAAAAGCCTGCTTCACATTCACACATTTCCACACATTCACTCTGGAGGCTGCCCAATAAAACAGCATTGTTTTTCCATTCAACAGCTCTGCTGGAGCGGCGAGGGATTACGGGCCTTGCTCAGGTGCAACTCAGCAGTACAGCTGTTCAGGAGGGAGAGTGTGTACATCCACAAGTGTTTCAATGGGAGGTTTTTGGAGTGACGATTAAATCAAATTTTCACTTTGTATCAGTGTTGTTTGTTCTTAGAAATCTGGTTTGAATGTTATTCACAATTTTAATTCTACTCAAATTCAAAACACAAGCCATCACTGAAATAGCTGGCTGAGAAATACTGGATGGTCAGAATATAAAACTACACATGGCAACAACACTGATTCCATCATAGCAGCTGGTCCAGAGGTGAGCCCTGGCCCCTGAGTCCATTAGTGAAGGACATAGACTTCACCTTCACCTATAAAGAGTAGGAACATTTTTGTCTCCAATCCAGTACAACCATTTTTACTCCTTTTTTGTGAACGTTTTGTAAAAGTTGAGTCTCTAAAACCTGTCTTTAGGAGGGTTTTTTGGGTGTGTTTGTATTTTACTTCAATACATTCAAGGGTTTTAGCCAAAATATGTCAGTATCAGATGTTCAATATTAAAGGGATACTCTTGTTGCCAATACACTTGCATAGAAAATATAATTGTCATATTATTCTCTAATCCTTTGGGCTGGTAAAGTAAAGGGATACATGTCACCCAAACTTGTTTAGCTACCTAGAAATTAATTTAACAAAGTTCAAATACCTGCTTCAGTTCTGATTTTATAATGACAATTCTAGTCAGGGCTCAGGCTGCACAACCTAGTTATATTCACTAGCGATCCTGCTAACGTTCAGTTGCTCAGCTGTGTGCTGTAACCTACAGTTGAGTGTTGAAAGTTTACATTCTTTCCTAAAAGCTGTTTGGGTTGTACTGTAGGGTTCAGGTCACCCCACTTTCTTCGGTTGGTTTGTTTTTGTAGGGACCACCACATGATGTAGAGCTTCCTAAAGTAGAGTTCAAACAACTTATAAATTTAAAGGTTTAGGCAGAGCTGCACCAAGACCTATCACATACACATTCACACACACACACACCACTTCCTCAGCGAGACACTTATTAGGTATGTATTACCAATCCAAATACTGCACCTCTAAACATAAAACTGCTTTGTCAGCTCCGTCTTGTCATTTCATGCACAGATTTAGCGGCTGCAGTTTCAAAGTTCCCGTGCCCTTTGAATGTGACACAGTTTCACTGTCAGCTGCAGCCAGAGAGTGAACATTCAGTGTTTATTTAATGGAGTTGGGGAAGGGAGTTACAAACTTTGTCCTCTGCCTTACATCAAGGGCACGCTTTTGATTTAGCTTGATCAGTAGAAAGTCTGCTGGCACTCAGACATAAGGCTCGAAGGTTTGAAAGAGTTGGACTCACTTGAGAGAAAGCTATTGTTCCTGCCAGTCAGAGATTAAACAGATACACAAACCAGAATAGGAAGTGAAGGTCGTGTTAAAGATGCTTTCTCATGCTGTACATTTGCAATACTCAGAAGTTTCCAGAGGTAGATGCATAGATCTAACACATCTTGTATGACAAACATTGCAACCATCTGATATGAAATTACTGCACTATTTTTCTGCACTATATGCAAGCAGGTTACATCATTTGCATATGATTTGCATAAACTGTTGGATTTCTTGGTTTGCCGCAATTCAGTATAAAAACCGCTCATTTAAATTGTGATTGGTGTCGGGAGAATTCAGCACACAGGTCGGCGCAGTGTTTTTGTTTGGAAGATTTTCAAAGTTAAAGATTGAAGATGGATACAAACATCAACAGAAACACAAAGCACCACAAATCTGCAGCCAATTAGTTAATTAGTACAACTACATTAGAAATAAATACCATAAAAAAAATAGCAGGTTTGTTTCATCACTTTGTAGGACTGTGTCACTCCAGTGCTATTTTGGTTTGAATTTTCTGTGCAATGAATTTCAAGGTCAGGAAAACTGTCAGAGGATTGCTTGTACTCATGAAAATAGAGCCCTAAGTCCTGTTTATTTAATCTTCGCTTGGATATTTCCTCATATCAGTAAGGAAGGAAACTGACTGTATTAAGGCAAACACAGTTGCTTGTGTAAAGACATTTAGCATATCTTCTTGAAATACAAAACGTGTTTATAATCTTTAAATGAACGTATTTTTAAACAGGGTCATTCTGATATTGTTACTAAAACCTGAAGGTACTGTATCACACTGGCACCTACATCGTCACACAGACTGCAGATTTATCTGGCTGTTGCAGCTTCTCTTTTAAAATGACTCTGAAGAACATTTTCATGTCTATAAAGTTTGATATAACACTACCACCTCCACTACTCACCTTGTGGCTGGTTCATAAAACTTTTACATTTGCTCAAAAGCCACTGAACGGCAGGTTTTCACCTTCCAACTGTTCTGTCTATGATCTCGGATGGGATTTATTTCTCTTCATGATTCTTTTTTTTGGGTGGAGCAGATATGTAAGGGTCAGCGAGAGTTGATCCTTTTGCCCATTTAATTTCCTTTCTTAGCGTGGGTCTGAATTTCCATCCATATCTGATTAAATCTGCTTATCTTGTTTCACAGTTTGATCTTCAGAATGTCTTAATAAATTTATATGAAGAGCAGCAAAAGTCAGACAGACAGACTTTTCAGTGCTTGTTCGTGCTCTCCGAGTGTGGAAGAGTTTAATGAAGTTTTTGGAGTGAATGAAGAGGGGGGACAAACAGATCTGAGATGAGTCAAGTGGAGGTGAAGAGAAAACGATGGTGAATTTGATGTGGGGATAACAGGATGAACTGACACTCCAACGACTGCTGCTGCTGCGAGTGCTGCTGCTGACTGGGAGAGTGAACACATTTAATGAATAGAGGCAAAGAGTTTTTACTTGGCTAGACTCCATTTTGTCAACACAATTGTTTTTTGCAAATACAGCATGGCCCTAAGGAAGGTGTCAGGCTGCTCTTTTTGTTTTTTTGTTTTTTGCTTTTTGTTTTTTTTCTTTGGAGCAAATCTCACTTCAGGAAAAACAGCACAGCGAAACAAACTTAATATCTGCAGAAGCCCTGCAGTGCCGCTGATAAGATACCGAAGAAAAATAGAACTTTAAATGGGAAACAAGGGGAAGAAAATAATATTGGTTTATGGTGAAGCAACCCTGTCTCCTAGAAATTATGTTTCTTTTCAAATTAACTGCAACAACAAATATATTTGGTAGAAATCATATTCGCAACATATTTTTTGAATGAATTAAGATCTATATTCACTGTCGAGGCGCAAGAGGCAAGTGGCTTAAACTCCCTCTGAATGTGAAGCTGATCAGTTAAAGAAGTGAGAGGTTGTTTAGCTGGCAGCCATCACAAGAGGAGTTCCTGAACCCTGAGACTTTGTTGAACCAAGTTTAAGGGGAAAAAAAATATCTTGGGACTTTTCAGACAAGATGCTAAAATATAAAACTGCCAAAACACGGACATCTGGAAGAGTGAAATACTATTAATACTGATATTGTTGATAAAATGTTAACATCTTATAAATATCACATATTCTCCTGAGCAGAAAGTCTTCGTAGGCCTGCTGTGTTTGACTGTCTGTGACCGTTTGACTTGCTGTTTGTTTTTTTCTCCCAGTCATCCTTGTCTGTTTGTTTCTGCCTCCATCTCTGATTCCCTCTGTTAGTCTGATTCTCCAGCTGATCGTCCCCGCCTCGCCAGCACTTGTTTGGTCCCCGCATCTTTGCCACTGTGTACAGCATGTCCTCATTACTAAAACATCAAGAGTGTTGCATTAATGCTCCCTGACAGCTCCGCCTTGCCTCCATTGATGTATGCTTAACTTGACATTTCTCCAGGATCCCCAACCAAACCCTCCCCCCCATCTTCCCACCGGCCTGCTGCACCATAGGGTAGCGTTGTTTGTTTTCATCTGTTTGTGTCTGTCTGCCACGCTGCATCTGTCTGGACTCTGCTCCTCTGTCCCTCTGCGTGGACGTCTACTGCGACCGCAACCTTAAAGCAACCCCACCACTCCTGCCTCATTACTGTAAGCACTTCTTTCTTCCGCTTTCTTACGCTGATGTGCCGGCTTTCTGACATTATGGCACCAGGGAGTATTGAAAATAATCAGTCCCTTAGGCTCTTCTTCTACACTGTTATTCATACACCTTGAATCGTGTAGAGTCCAACAGGCATCAAATATTAAAGCTGACAAGATGGTGTATTTTTGTGAATCTTGCTATCGTTTTTTCTGCTGTTGGATGAATTATGTGACAGAAGATTGTAATGGACACTTAGGTGAGGTGAGCTTAAACTCCAGGCCTGGAGGGCACCAGCTGTGATAAACGGATTGAGCTGGTTCAGCTGTTCCAGCAAATTTTGAACAACCCCGAGCACTGTAGCACAGACACTGTGTGCACTGTGCAATGGGCCATCTATCCTAGCAAAGCTCTGACTTGTGGTTTTTACTTTTCTGCTGTATCTGTTGTTGATTTCACTGAAGTGCTTTTTAAAATTCTCCTGCCAGAGTTCTGCACAGAGAGAGCATGGGGAACAATTTGACAGCATCTTAAAGAGAACAGTGGATTATGTGAGAACGTAAAGCACATTCTGTGGAACACAATATCCCAGCTTTCATTTCAGAGAGCTGCACACAACTATGATCAACAGCATCCTCACTCAATAACAAATCAGCGCGGTGACAATCAAAGGCTGCCGGCTCGCTGCATTACTTGAGCCACAGCTATTCAAAGCAACAGAGGCAATCCTTCCTCTAGACAGCATGACAGACAGAGCTCGATGGATGCAGACAGCTTTTACATTTGAAAATGAAAACCCAAAACAAGGACCTCATGCAGATTGAAATAAATCCTAAAACCAGTCAGATATTTTCCATCACACACACTCACACAACTGTGCATACAGAATAACATTTTAGTAGAAAAACAGGTGGTGGGAAAAGACAAGTTTATTCAGTAGCTCTACATCCAATAACCGTCCTTAATCATGGACAATCTGATATACTATCTTCACCAGAACACACAGACAGACAGTTAACATAATTCCTCCAAAGTTAGGAATCTGCATCATATTAAAACAATGTTATCAGCAATGTAAACTGACTTCACTTAATGATGTGTGATAATTCATGCTCAGGAAACCAGAAACCTGTATTAATCCATTTGACTGTGAGAGCCTCTTCTGACATTCCTGTACCACTGCGTCCACTTACTGTGATGTTACTATCTGTGCAGTCTACTGATGCCAAAACCACCTGGTTACTAATTGCCTCAGTTACAACCCGCTGTCTTTAAAATGGTTGAGCCATGCAACATGATGACACACTGAGCGAAGCCTCGGGCCAAAAACATTTGTCTTCTCCCCTCCCCCTTTCTCTTCTCTCGTCAAAAATGTTGGAAGGGTTTTTGTGTATTTTTTTTTTATTGCATCAGACAATTAAAAATGATTCATATTCATATTTCATATTCATATTTTTAAAGACTGTGTACCTTCCTTGTAAATGCAACACACACAGATTCTCTCATCTGAGCAAATATCAGTAAATCTACTTCCACTTGTATATTTTAAACATCTTGTCACCGTCCATACATTAAACTTTAGCCGACATCTCTATGCTAATGTATGAGTCACATACATGTGAGTGCTATACGGTAAGTCCACTGATGAATGACTAACAAACAGTAAGTAAGGCAAGAATAAACTGTGTGACTGTATATCATTTCCATACTATTAAAAGCACTAGAACATATTAATCTGGGGACATCTGCACATATTCTGGTTACAACTGATCAAGCTACACCCTGACATCCACACACCACTACTACAATACATAATGAGCACACTACATCCTGCCCTGGCATTACACATAAAGAGGTGCCCTGCAGAACTGTCCAGTACAAAGATACAGTATAAACATAATCCCAAGGGATACTGGGCTGGAGGAAAAGTTGTACAATAGGGTTGGACAATATGACAGAGCTAGACCAATTAAACAGCCAATACTAGCTTATCACTGTTATATTGTATTGGGAGTATGTGTCAGCAAAAATTTATTTTTAACAGTAAAATGACCTGTTTAGTACATATCATGTTCACAATTCTTTAATAGCCATATCTAATGTAAAGATGTAGGTAAGCAGGTTTGCTATATTTGTCTCTACTGAGGTATCGATCCTTTTAAGATCTGTGGTTACATAAGGGAATATGAGGTGGTAATGACAGTTATTCAGCAAAGCTGCTTCATGGCAGTGTTGGATTCACATCATTTTTGATTCAGTGTGATGAGGTGCCTTGTTATTTTATTGACAAAAACATTTCTAAGTTCCGTTAAGAGATAAACGTAATCTATCACAATATAGTAAACTCTCAAAATATTAAGCTTCAGAAAACTTTATATCTCTATAAATCAATATAATATAACACGGTGTTCAGCCTGTCGCCCTGTTTCTGCTGGATGTGTAAATAACATTTACTGCAATTGTTTGTTGACACATTTGCCACAAAACCTCGATCGAGAGACGGGATTTAAAGGCTCAGTGCTTTTATTTTGGAGCCTACTTCCTGCCCTCTAGCGGCCAAAGTCATCTGCATTTTGCAGCTTTAATAATAATGTGTGTGGCATTTTTTCCTAAGTCCCTACTAAATCACTGAGAGATGTCTACTTAATGCATATCCATGCAAAAAAGAAAAAAGAGAGAGAATAAACAGCTGTATACCTCCAGCATATGTGTCCTGCCAGATCTCCAGAGCCATTGTTACGCAGTGAGTAGGGAAATGTCATTGTTCATTGCAGCGCCTAGAGGAGGGTTGTCATGCACTGTACAGATCTCTGTTTGTTTGGCTTATCCTGACAGGACCAATTCATCACTGCTGGGCATGTTGGCTTAGCCTTCAGCACAACCACCGCAAGCACAGCAACTTTTTCACGGGATGAATGCTCATGCGCTTCACCCTATCTCCTCTGGCTCACTGCCTTCTTTCCTTTCACGTGTCCTTTATGTCCTTTTATTCTTTTATCTTGCATTGTCTCTCAGCTCTTCTTTGCCTGCCTTTTTGTGCTCGTCTTTCTCAGTTGTATTGTTTTTTTTTTTGCTCTCCTTTTCATTGTACTCATCCTTCCCTTTGTCTCTTGTTTAGCCTAATTTAGCTTCAATTCCCATTTTTCACGTAATTTAACCAAAGCCAGCTATTATTACCTAGTTACATATTGTATATAAACACCTTAAACATGAGTACATCCTAACCTACACAAAATTATACATACTCTGTTATTAAGTCTAAATTTATACAGTCTAAATTCAAAAAATGCATAGTCCCTCAAATGTTACATTTGGCATATTTATGTACTGTACACGATTTTATGTCATTGATTAAATGTAACTAGAATACCACTGATGTTAACACCTAAAACCTGCATTAACTGTTATTTCACACAGTGTTAAATCAGTGCTAATAATCTATAGACATTAATAACATCCAGGGGAGTGATATGAATATCTGGTTGTATTGTTTTTGTTATTAACTGTTCATAAGAATTAGTCTAATTTCTATAATCCAATTAGATGCAATCCATCACCTCTGGCCCTATTCACTGTCCAATTATATTGACTCAGGTTAAATGGACTCTATTGTGCGTATTACATGCAAAGACATGTTTTTCTCCCTGGCTACCAAAACATGATGAATGGAGAATCGTTGTTTTTCCTCCCAGCAGACATATCTTCTATCATAATGATGAAAGCAGGATGAAATGCAGTATCCGCAGTTGTATTGATGACACAGTGTGTCTGCTGGGCAACAGTGTTACATTAAGTATGAATGGTCTGCTGAGGAACAGGTAATCCTCTTCCAGGAACAGGATTATTGTGACTTCATGAGTCACATCTACATTTACGCACATGCATGTCTGTGTTTTTATGAAGGTGTTTTGCACGTCGTCACTTGAAAACTTGATTTAAAAAAAGAAAACACTGAGAATACACGCTGACCTAGTTGCAATCATTATTAAATTAACCTTCTGTTAACCCCCGCTGCTCTGATGCAAACCATATTATGCTTCAAACAGGCCAGTGCAGAAGTAGCAACGGTCAAATCAGAAACTTTGTAATTGGAGTGGTTCAAGTGCTGCTACAGTTTGTGCTTGGAATAAAAATCAAGAGAAGCTGTTTCTCAGACGCTCAGTGTGGCTACAGGGTAATGTGCTGAATCTGTCCAGCAGCAGACAGTAGGAAATTAGCAGGAGCTGTATCCATAAGAAATAGTTAATCAGAGTGAAGACTCCAGTCTTATTGTAACGGTACGTCTTTTTTTAGTTGTTCAAATAACAAACACATGCCTAATAAAATGTGACGTCATCTAAAACTTACAAAAAAGCATTATCAAAAAAGCACACAAATCAAAATAATGAATCTGCCTCACAACACAAAACCTCATAAACACTTTTCAGACCCCCTTATCAAGTAAATATAGCCGAAATCACAGCACAGCCGTCATATTTAACTTATGTGTCTGGAGATATTGTCAGACGATGTCTGCAGAGCAGCAGCTTGGAAACATGACTGCTGGTTAACATGTAGCCTGAATGAGCCGTGTTTCAGTCTTTATTTCATGCTTGTTCTGTTGTCTGACAGCAGACAACAGCTTTATTGGGAATTCAGCTGTAGTATAATACTGTGTATGTGAGCACAGACAGGAGGAGAGAAGCAAACAGATAAAGTGTGGTCCATCCATATATTACGTTTTGACCTGGTCTTGTTTTTGCTCTGTCAGCCCTGCAACCTTCCCCTCGCTGGCTATGAGTCATGTAAATGTTTCCTACAGAAATGCAGGTTCAGTGCTGAAACTGAAACTTGCCATTTTTGGTTTATTCTGATGATGCATGCTTTATAAATGACAGTCCTGTTTATTGGATCCATCAGACTTGAATAAATGTCATTACGGAACGTACTGCTGCCTTTCACTGCTCTTCAAAATGATGTTAAGATACATCTGGCAAGCACTTCCAAAAGGTAAGCACATTTTCTAAAAGACAGAAAGTTCTTTTGCTATATAATAGACGTTTCAACCCAATCCCTGCTACAACAGCAGCACTGGAGTTTTTTAAATGTGTTGTTGTGATGCTGATTGTCCTGTATAACCTCTGCTACTGATAGCAAATTATTTTCATGAAGACTTGAATAATTAATAATTATAGCAATATCAACTTTCATCAGACCTTGACACATCATACAGGAATTATAATTAATGTGCATTATGTGGTATTTGTTTTGTACATACTGCTATATTTAACCATTCTGCCCTTTGTGTGCTTTCAGCAACACTGTCAGTTTTACTTACAGTATATTTATAGTTTCATTAGCAATCTTCAAAGTCGCTCACTTGCTAATTAGTTCTTTGATAAGTGACCTTATCAAAACAATATTAATGAGGAATATTCTGTATGTTTGTGTAGAAAATTATGGTTCACAAATCAGCTGTTAATAAAGCAACTTATTATTTACTTGGGAACGAGCTTGCCAACCAATCACTGAACAGGAAAATGTAGCCACTTTGCTTCCTGTCAGTTTGCATTTAACATATATTCTCAGTGGATCATGCTAGCTGCTGTACAGAATGTTTTCTTTTCTGTACGTTTTGTTTCGCAGAGGGGAGATATCAACAGCGTCTGAACCACTTTCAGCAAACAAAGAAGCGTAGTTCTGATATTCTTTTTATGTAAAAGTATTTATGGCTTATCTTAGTTGCTGTATTGTTTGTTGCATGTTTTTTGAACCGGTCAGCACTGTGTATATACAAGACATCCTCCTTTTGGGAAAAATAAAGTTATTTGAAATTGGTAGAAGTTTACATTTTGCTGTGCGTAGGTTGTATTTGGCAGATCTGTAACAACACCAACACTGTTTACAACACTAAAAATGGATGAATAATTTAAAAGAAAAACAAAAACATAAAAGAAAGAAAAGAGCATTAAAAAAGGCAAAGAACATCAAAGCATAAGATAAAGAGGAAGGGAGTCGTGGACAATTAATTAAAGATCATTACCTGAATGTTTTTCTATACCAGTGGGGTTTAAAAAGTGATTTAAAAGATTATACAGATTTAGCAGCTGGAGATGCTCTGGCAGGTTCATTTAAAGTCTAGGAGCTCTGCTGGCACAGAACCAATCGCTGCTCCTCTCTAATCTACACTATATGTCAACACCACATAAACTTTGTGAATTTCTTTCTGCAGCTGTTTCACAATGTAAAGCGATTCTGATCCTGAAGCAAAAGGCAGAGGATGCACTACAAATATCATTTTACAGGAAAGCAGAAATGTTAGAGGAGGTCACTGATGGTGATTATGACAGCAATGTCACACCATAACAGCCCAATCAACATACAGTTTGCTTATTGTTAGCACAGTGGGTCTCAAGTCACTGCAGACTTTTTCTGGATTAAACTGGGCCACAGTCTTTTCCTAACCATAGCCAAGTGCTGCCAGTGCTGACTGTAAACACAACCATAAAAAGTTTGATACTGTTTTGCAAGATTGGATATTTTGGCAGAAAACAAGTTAAATGTCTTCTCAGAGACATTTTATCAATACATTTATCATCAATGTTTTTGTGGCTTGCCACAGTTCCCCGTTATGATGATCTTCTAAACATATTTACTGATGCAAATTAGTTGCATATAAACGTAAATTCTAGGAAACAGAATTTGTATATGTGTCCGTCTTCCACTCCCTGTCCCCAGCACTCAGCTGGCTGGATCCTAATGAAGAAAAAAAGTTTTAAAAAATATATAAGTTGAAGTTTTAAACTGTGCCTGGGGCTCATTTCAGCTGTGGATTAATCCATATTTTACTATTTCCAGCAGCAGGATGGTGTATATGAGTATGATTCAGAATAAAGCACAGTGCCTATGTTCATAATAATAAGGCAACATGTCACCTGCTGCAGCAGTGTGACACAACAATGGAGCTCTATGGCACAGAGAAATAACCTATATCATACACACACAATACTTGTTAGTGGGATCAATTCACTCTTCGTTTTTCATTATATTTGTTGACAATGAGAAAAATGCACAATATCACCAGCCTCATACTGAAAGGTTTTTTCCTGTTATGGGATTTCTCATAAAGGACATCAAAGTGCCTTTCTCCCTCTGCCCCTCAGCTGTTCACATGGCTATCATCCAGATGCAGCTGAACCTGACAACCAGACTGAGGCTAGTCCTGCAGTGTGTCACAGCCTGCCAACGGTCACGTCAGTCGGATGGAAGCCAGAGTTTTATCCCCCACCTCGAACTCAACCCTCCTGGCTTCATCATTCATAGAAACAAGTCTTGGTCTGCTTGCATTCACTTTATTTATAGTCTTTTATTCCAAACTGCCAGCTCTTTTTTTTTTATTTTTTATCTAAAAGCTTGCAGGTGGCATGTGACCAAAAGAAACCTTTGTCTGATTTCTATTAAGGCAAAGCAGAGAGAGAAGTTAGTTAAAGCTGACCGGTTTACAATAACCAGAATAAAAGAAATTCAAGAGAGGAAAATAAGTATTAGCATTTTAAAAAGCTACTGAACAGTCAGTCCCAGGTTGTGGGTTGTTGCTATGTGCTATAGTGCTTGCTTTGTGTGCACTTTCTGACTATTGACTTTTTAGACCTCCACAGTAACTTATATTGAAGCAGGAATCTACCATTGACAAAATGTACATTCTTCTCTTTTTTGCCTTTATCCCCAAACTCACAAACATGTTGTTGCTACTGTGATGTGATGGGATAACTTTTTATGAAGGTATGTCTTCACAGTGGGGGAGTTTTCTGAATCAGCTATGTCAGAGGAGAAGTTTGTGTAATGTCAAGCCTTTTCAAATAATAAGAAGATTATGTCAAAGCACATCACAGATGACATTTCTAATGTATAATGTCAACCTGTGGGTTTTTATATGGAAAAAAGTGAAGTCTACTGACGGACAGTCTTTGATACTCGACATCCTCAAATCTGACGATGCTAAAAAAGTCTTTTCCTTTCCTTTAGAATTTAAACTTGTGAGGGTAGAAAACCCTCTAGACACTAACACACTCCATCAACATCTGGGATAAAAATTCCCAAATTTGCATCCATCTATTTTCATGACTGAGACCAGATTTTAATGGTCTCTGTCTCAATCAGTGCACATTTTTTTGGTCACTTGGGGGCAGCAGAAACAAGTTGTAAACACAACATTGACGCATCATCTCCTTTACATGGTAAACTTGTTAGCAAACTCCTACATACACATCCAGCAGATATGGAGCAACATTATCATTACTTTAAAGTCATATTTCTGGCCACCAGGCCCATGAAAGTCCAATGTTCATTCTCCTTGTAGCTCTGTGTTGATCTCCACCAACTCCTGAGTTATGTGGCTTTTAAAATGCTAAATGCTCCACTAGGTTCACCTGCTAGTCTCTGGGTCAGGTAGTGTACACTGGGTTTTTAAAGCGTCCGCTGTAACTCACAATAAAGCTTTGTCATTCAGGTGATTTAGTTCATAATTACAAGCACACAATGCCATTTGATGCATTGTGAGTATATTAACACTATGCTGTGGTGTAGCAGTGATCGATTAGTTTATGTATCATAAGGCATATGTGCAAACCTGTTTTGATGAGTAGATACAGTATTTCCCCTGAGTTTTTTCCTTTTCTTTTTATTTGAAGCAGTCAGTCGTGTCTCCTCCCTCCTCACCTCTCACATCCATTCAGTCGTCCGTCCCGCCTGTCTTTTACACAGTCCACAACATCATCAATTTGCTTGTTTTCTTCAGCTAACACAGCAGGTCAGTCTGACAAGGACAAACAAGACGCTGGATTCTCCAGCCTGACTGTGTGTTTGTGTGTGTGAGAGTGTGGAGATGTGTTTGTACGAAGCCCTATCCCCACACAATTATTTTTATCTTTCTGTCTCTTCTGATGTACACCAAGGAGGATATGCAGCACAGTTCACTTTGTGTTGTGAAAGGACAATAACTGTTGTTATAATCATTATTATCATTAATGAAGTGTATTGTATTTGCTGTCTGGTGGAAACAATTATGTTTGTCAAGGCAATTAGGTTTCGGACAAGCTGACCATCTGACCCTGACAGGCCAAGCAGAAAACAGCTAGGTCAAAGTCGGTGCTAATTTAGTCTCAACCTGTGGGCCAGAGCGGGTTGGAAAATAGATGGTAAGTAAGGGAATCATGAAAAGGAGGGGGGATGGAGAAAGTCTAATGACTGCAAGGGAACCACAGACTGTCTCATCACCTTCCCTGGCTGTATCATTTATTTCAGTGGTTGACATCTGACTCTACAGTGTGTCAGCTGATTGTCTGAAAGAAATCACCTCAGCAGGTGCCAAATTTGGTAGGTTTTTGCTGTCAATAACTCAAAATGGCAAAACAACAAGTCAGCTGCTTCAGAAACAAATGTTATCTCAATTAGAGACATTTCATTCTGTTTAAAAAAGGTGATTTAAACTTTTCACAATCAAAATCAACAGATGAAATTTTGACACACAAGCCCTTTCTGTATCTCTTTTTCTGCGTAAGCTGAACCCCCCCATACACACACACCTCTCCTCAACATGACATTTTCTAGTTTCCAGGAGAGTCCGAATCATGTCAGGTACTGCAGGTGTCTTTCCCTTCTTCTGTTCTACAACTGCAGGGGTTTCTCCTGAAAGCACAGCAGCAGACCAATACTAATGCCAAACTCTCCACGACACTCCATCTTTGTCAAAGTCCTACGCACCTGACTGTGGGCGAAAAGCCAGGAGAACACAGAGAGGGGAATGTAAACCTCACCAAACTATCAAATCCACAATCAGTGCTGAACACGGAAACCCTGTGCTGATCTTATATATCATTCACAGACAAAGAATTTCAAAACTTCTAACTATGTAGAGGCTGGCCTGAGACAACCAGTATGGCTGTTCGATGAAATATGCATCTTAAATATTTCATATGAGAAGCTGAAACGGCTGTCAAATTAAAAGAATTAAAAGAAAAACATGACAAAAATATGTGGGATTTGGAGTTCATCAAAAACTGTTTCAGTCAACTTAAGCATAGTACATTGTAAAGGGGTTTTTTCCAGAGTTGTCTGGTGTATCATGACCTAAATTAAAACAAGAAAATAATCCGCAGTGATGACAATCATTAGTTTCAACCCCACAGAAAGTGTATGATATCTTCCTGCCAAAGATGCTTGGCGACAGATTCAGGAGCCTCCAAGAGAAGGTGGAAACTGATGACTTCATGAATCTTGCAAAAATATTGAACTGCTTCACATCCTTATATTTCTACCTGGCTTTTGGAAAACAAGCTCCAGTAAAGTGTACACTGCTCAAAATATACATCCTGTAGGCAACTCCAAGCTTCCACCTTTACATGCTGAGAAAGCCATTCAGACTCTGCAACAAACCTGTGTGTGTGTGTGACAGAGAGGAAATTATGAAGTGAGGTGAGAAGATGATGAATGGATGGTACTACAGTGGGTCCCAGGTGTACAGCTGTATGGCAGGTAAGGACAAAGCCAGACAGGATGATGTGTGATGATGTGAAACAGATGATGGAGCAATAGAGGGAGAGAAATGACAGATCAGGGGAAGAAGAGAGGCCTAATCATTGCTGCCGTTGTTGCCCAGAGCAGATTTTTATGTAAAATTCAGTGTTGTCAGGCGAGGCCATGGGGGCCAAGGCAACAGAGAAATGCATCACATTTCAACAAATTGAGACCCGGTAGGTTTCTGGTGTCTCCAACAGGAAGTCTTCTCCACGAAGGTGATAAGAAGTCAAAAATTCACAATCATCTCCTCAAGAGCTTCATATTAATAATGTTTACTTTTATTTAAACTTTTACACTTTTTGTTGAAACTGTGTTTAATCAAATGGATTAGTGGATACTAAATAGAAACTAATATCACTATAGATTCATCTGTTGAAGGTGAAGCAGAGAGGATGGAACGTGTTTGGTATTTTTGCTTAAGAAGTGACTGAGTAATTAATAAGTTATCAAAATCTTTGCCAATAAATTTTGCAAGTTTCAGCATAAACAGTAGTTAAGATTTTAGTTTGAGTTTTACACAAATGAGGATGTAAAACTATACTTTGGTGGCCGACAACTGTGGTCATACTTCCTATATGTGCACAACAGCCGTGTTTGTATGCGAGTAAGTATATTGTGCTACATGTAACTGTACTAACTGAAGTATCCGATTTGAGACACAACATTAGGCTGACTGACATTTTATAGACAAAAGAATTAATTTATAAAATTATTTGAGAAACTAAATCAGCAAATTAATCAATAAGAAAAACAATTAGTTGCAGCCTTAATTAGTATTTGTTCATAGGACAATGGATGGAGATGAGGATGCTTCCAAGTTTTAAACTAAAGCACAAGTTTGCATGAATGGTGTCCATAGCAACTAATCTCCCTGCTCCCCGAGTCCAGATCTACTTGCAGCACTGTACATAGCTAACACAGTATGCAGACATAATACAAAAAAAGCAGGTTAAATTCCCAGACACTGTTACAAGCTCAGTATCATGTAGGACACAAAATTGATTATTTCTGCTCCTCACAGTGTCACCCAGCTTTTCTTCAACTTTGAAAGCTTGTTCTTTACAGAAAATACACTGTATAATCTAAAGCCAGCAGCTGTGCAAATGGTAACTCATTTTAAAATCAGAGGAAAGCAGACCAGACCCTGGGAATAGAAATACTTTTTGTTGTGCGAGTGAATGCAGGCAAACATCTGTGTATTTGAGCCAGCAATGCCATGTGCCTTGTGTGTTTGTGAGAGATATTGTGACTGTTATTGCAAATGCTATTTTGATAGCATAGTCCAAACAGGCAACCTACCGATTATTCAACTGAAAAATGAATATCCGGATAAAATGTTCTTTCACTTTTCAGTGGGGGGAAAGCAGAGCACAGAACAGGCTGGAGTGTGAAATCCCAGAATTGAAATTTAATAGGAAAAATTCAACTCGGCTGGACAGCCTGAGAGCAGTGGAAATTGTGTGTTTACCCACTGTGTAAAAGTTTAATAGTAGGAGTAAATTTGTGCGCAGTAATAAAAGCAGAGAGCCGTATTCCATAACAAAAAAAACCCTGAACCAGAAGAAAAAAAGAGAGGTGGAGCATAATAAAGATCCATTCACATGCAAAATATTCATCTACCCTCTATACCTGCATGCAAACACAAATAAAACATGCATGCATAAAAGACAGCTAATTACATACACAATGTTTTCATGCAAGATTTACTTATATCCATGAGAAAGACAGAGGTAGAGAGACCTATAGAAAGACAGGAACGCAGAGAGAGCGAGAGGTGGCAGTCAGGGGACAGACAGCATACTGCCTGAGAGACGTGCTTATCCTGTGAGGTAAAACAGTGCAGGCTGGTCATCCAGAAAATAGAAAGTGAAAGGTGTTTTAGAGAGAGACACTGGATAAAAGGTGATCCTCTCTCGCTCTCAATCCCCCAGTGATCAGCCGTGCCAAAATAAAAGCTGTCTGAGTGCTGAGGCAGGAGGAGGGACTGCTGGAAGGCTCATTGCTAAAGTATGTGCATTGTTGACATCTACTGTATGTGGAAGAAAAAAAGGGAATGTGATGCTTTACAGCTATTTCACAATGAAAGTGAAACTATGCTTCAAGTCAAGAATGTTTCTATTTCTATTTATCACACATTCATTGTTTTTTTTTTTTTACACTTTTACACATGTGGAAAATTCAGCAGATCACTACAGGCCTAAAATCTCAGCAATAAAAGAGATCACATCATTTCTGTTTGATGTTTTGAGGCAAGAAGAGCATATACACAGCAAACTTTCCAATATTAAAAAAGCCTCACTAAGCCCAGCCTGTCACATCAGATGGCTAACAGATGTCTGCACCACTTTGCTTCCTGTCCTCTCTACTTTGCGTCCTTCATCAGCTCCTTCCCCCGTCCTTACAGCAGGTGGTTTTGCATGTTAGAAGATGACTTTTCTACTCATACAGGACACTTCTATTCGGCATATGTTGCATATTACTGGAGCTTTCCACCGAGACTGTAGATTTCGAGCCAAAACAACCGACCCACCAGATGTTTTTATATCAGGCCACTCATCCTCGTATACATCTGAAAAATAACACATGGTGCTAGATGGATAATCATAGCACTATCAATTCTGCTTCCCGGCTAACAATTACCTTTCCTATTCATCACAATCAAAACCCATTCGCCTGTTCAGACCGAGAGATTCAGCCTGGGGACAGAGAGATTGGAAGCCAACGAGCAGACAGACAAACGATGTAAGCTGTGGATTATGATTTAAATAATTGCGCCCCGTGTGACCTCGGCTGGTGCCTCTCATTGCATACTCATTGATCTGGATTGCTCAGAAACAATAAATAAACATCAAAGTCTGATTCTCAGGCCAGTTCTCTCTCACCCTCCATCTGAAATGTCTCTTCCTGCTGCATTCTCCATTATGACAGCTTCAAAGTAAATCAGTATGACAAAGTGACTTTCCAATTCAAATCATTTCTAAAGCAACATGTTCAATTTTATGATTAAATAAGCCGGAAATATTGAGGAAGCCCCAACTCTCCCAGAGGGATTCAGCAGAAATGGGATTTGTACAGAGCAAAGGTTTCCTATAAAGGAATAAAAATGCTGTTGTTTGTCATCTCTCATTAGGACAGACAGATTTAGTGTTTTCCTGCTGTGATATGCCGTTGTGTTAAGCAAAGCGGCGATCAGTGTTGCCATGTTATACATGTAAATACTGTCACATTGCAGAAGTGGAGAGGATGTTTCTTCAAAGCAGAGCAGCAATGCCTACATCTAATGAATTATTTAAAGCAACGAAGCAAACATGACGTGCACAGCGCTCCAATATAGGTAGACCGAATGCAAGCACACATACACTCGCACACTCAGAAGAACATCTGTGAGTGCAAACAGCCAAAAATGAGCAGATGCATAATACATGTATGTACATCTAATTTGTACAGCAGAAGACATGTATGTGCGCCTCTGAACTCTTCCTTCATATACAAGAGCAGCTGGAGATATACGATTCAAGGAGTTTAATTGTCCCTGCAATGGCTCATTTGACAGCATAATTGTGGTGCTACCATAAAATTCTCAAGTTAAATAAAGAGATTCCCCGTGGTGTGAGGTAAACATTGGCAGAGGAAGGTAATTCTTCCCTTGGTCTTCATCCCATTACCTCACTGCTCAAAATGTATGAGTTGCTTGTTCTTATAGAGAACTACCTCTATATTAATTTTCGACTGAATCATGCATGGGCAATTAATTTCTATGCTACTGCGAATCAGTTAGGGTGCATCTGTTGACGGAACATCTGTCAAAAAGGTAAAGACTGATCTGGTTGAAAAAGCAGGGGATATTAGTAAGGTTTCTTTGCTGTTAAATGTGGCTTATTTCCAGTAGCAGATGGTGATAGTTACCTGCCAAGAGCTGCAGCCATCGCTGCGTTTACAATACACAAGATTAGTATATGTCCTCTGAGCAGCACTACTTCTTCAGGGCAGACTGAGCACTACAGTGAGTTGTTATCAGAAAGTGACCAGACAGGCTGACCTGGCTGGTGCTAGCTGGTTAGCATGGTAACTTGCGTTGCACCACTGGAGACAGCTCTTGGTGAGTAAAGGAACAAAATTTGATACTGAAATCGCAACATAAGTAAACAGCTGTTAATGCTGACGTTGGCTATGTAGCTATAATAAAACTTACATACAGCACCTTTAAAGCCTCATATCAGACCCTATTAACGCCTTTCTCACACTGAACCAAAATTGCATTGTAAAATGCAACAAACTGTAGGTGAATTTTGCACAGAAACAATGACAATGTACAATTCTTCATCTTCCATTTAGTTTTTCTCCCACACATACAGTCAGCAATTAATTCTCTGAGCTCTAGCAGCGATGATGATAATTTGCCTTTCGGATCATCAAGTCTTTGTGAGGCAAAAAGAGGATCATAGGTTTCACCAACTAACTGTGCCTGAGGTCATGGCTTCATCACATGACCTCTAATGATTCACAAAATATAAACTGTGATTAGTTGAGAGATTCTGCCAAATTCATGCTACTGTCTTGCCCTTGAGCTTGTACAGTAATTAAATGGACATTGATTTAATTGGTCAAAGTTCATTTCTGGAGCAAAGCTTAAAGCTTAGGAAGAAACACAACCAGTTTTTATCCATTGCATGAAATTACACCTAAAGCGATAGGAACACAAGCACTGATTTAATGTACTTACTTGGTTTTGTGTGAATACCTCACATATACATTTATTCATTCGGCAGATACTTTTATTCAAAGCAACTTAATTAGGGATAACACTTAAGCTTCAGTACAGTAGAAAAGAAGTAAGACAAATTACAAGGAAATTCTCTCAGTCTAAATTCATGTATTGCTTAATGCAATTAGCTCCGTGTTTAATGTCAAAGCTTCCTGCCACTAATATTTTCATATTGACGCGATTGCAGACGGGGTTTTCCAATCAGCTGTCAAGGGCAAAACGTGTCGATATCACTGATAGCAACATCTCCACAGTCTGAATAAACTGTTATGAGGGCAAAGCCAACGACAAGTAGTTTGTCATCAAATATTGATCACTATTGATGCACTGAATAATCAAATTACATCATATCCATCATCTTCGATACAATCATGACCAGACGCCATTTCTGATTCGTGACCAATATTGACCGCAATCATCGATCCAATTCCCAGCATCGCTCATTCTTTCAGCATCACTGGCCTCAGATCAGATGCAGTGCCTGTAGTCGGTATTATTTTCCCTGATCCTCCTCTCTCGTCTCTCCTCCACAGGCCTCCTCCCTCCTTCTCTCACGTCACACAAATGCCCTTTGAGACAGGCGCAGAGATCTTTACTCATTATCATAATCCCCGGTCATGTCTCCCGAATACATTGCCATTTAAAACCAAGCATGAATGCGTGCGTCATTATAACGGGGCCATACCCTAAAACCTAAAATCTAAAATTATCCCAAAAGAAGCACACTCTGAAATATGGCACGTTTCCTTTTTTATCCCTTTAAAATCTAATCAACAGTAATAGCCATGTGTGAACTGAATAGTTTGGTTCAGAGAAACGCTGAAGGCATTTATTAATCAAGGAGTTTTTCAGGATGAAAGATTCGTGCAGCTCAGTGATTTTCTCTGAGTTATGGGATGGGAGGATGAGCGATGATTCTCCATATACTGTGATACTTTGTAATGATCCCAAATGATTTAGGTTAATCTGGCATCACATCCTCCCCGCGAACTGGTCACGAAGGAGCCAGCAAAATGTCAGACACATTCAGAAGCTGTCGACTGAACTACTGAACAACCACTAGTGATACCTGCTGTTCTGATGAGATCTCATTTGACATGCAGGTCCTTGAATTCAGAGCTGAAAATTACTCCCCAAGTTTCAGCCAAAAACTTTTTTATCAACTGGAACTTTCACACAAGTCAAATGAATGAGCCAAATATAACACAGGTAAATTTCCCAGGAAAGATGTGATTCAACTGCAGCACTTAATATTATTTAAAGTGATACAACTTTTTGTTATATTGTAATGAATCAAATGACTATATGCACTGTGAAAGGTCCTTTAATAATGAACCTAGAGACTTATTTCAACTCTGCAGCTCTGCTGTTCTTCTCAGCCTGTTTTAGATTATTGTTTTGGTTTTGTGGCACATTACCACAGGCTGTGCAAAACTGTCTTTCTTCACTCTCTCCATTAAAAAGGTTTTATTTTACTTTATCCAATTTAGGGTCCACAGATAGAGGATGTATACTTTACAGAACGTAAAGATCTATGAGGCAAATATCTGGTTTGGGGCTACAAATAAATTAAACTGACTTGACTTTATAAACTCTGCACCACCCTGGAAAAAACTCAGTTTAAAACTCAGTTCACTGTTACTCAGTTGACTGGTAACTCTGTCTGAACAGCCTTCGTTGACCGACTGGTGGCCCGAAAGTATCTATGTCCTTCCTCAGGCAGAAACTTATTAGAAAATACTGATGCTGCTGTAACAAATTTGTCTTCCACAGACATGCCCAAGTAGCTCATGTTACTTCCTGATCATTGGAAAGTGGGTAAAAACTTGTAGAAGCTTTGCAGAATCTTCTCTGGCCAAACTGAGTTGGTTCTTGCATGGCTGACTTGGCTGACATGGCTAACATCTGCATAAAGTGAAACGATTTTCAGCTTTTTCAGGCCCCTTTCCACATGACATGTGATTGGTGTGCACTTCAAGCTTCTGTGTCCCAGCATGCACTGTGCAGCAAAGTGCCTACTTCTTCATGTGAAATTAATGGAGATGAAATTGGTCACTTGCCAGGTTGTGTTGGTGTGTAGGAAAGTCACCATGGTCGCATGCCAGTGGTTTTGAAGACAGAATAATTTGTGACACCTCAGCTACAATCTCCAGTGTGGGGACATGTATCATACTCTGAGAACTTTAAATAGCTGTGAGAGTAAGGTAATGGCCCGAGGCAGTTCTACCTGTGCAAAACCACCTATGAATTGCAAGCGGAGCCACAAGGACAATCAGTGCATTTAAGGGTGAAAAGGGGCTACATGTGCTAGATTCATCATCTGGTAGAACATGTCTATCTCCCATAACTTAAATATCACAGAGGTAAAATATTAATGTGTCCTCCTTTGATATTTTCTGCACACAGGCGTATAGACCTGATATGAACAAAACCTTTTCAATGTGTGATATTCACGGATGTACTTCAAACAAAGTAGGAATGGAATACGAAATAAGAGTGACTGTCAGATCAGGGACTGATGTAAAGGAAAGCTGAAAAGCATGTCATAATATTTTTTCATTCTATATTTTCCATCTGTGTCTTGAACAGAATGATTCATGTGTCCTCATGTCTCTTTTGTTCTTTTGTATGACTGAGACAATCCTGAGGGCTAATAGGTAAGCAAGACGGAGAAATGGAAATACACTAGCCTCTAGACTGCAGAGCAGATTTACACAGAGTTCACTCTATGGATTATTCATGGTGTGAAAGTAACAGATCAATTTTAGCCGTAAACACAAATGGAAATCACAAGAGTAATTTATACCATTGTTGGCTACAGACCTGATGTAAAAATGGCTCAAAGATGATATCTGAAAGTAGATTATATCTTACATCAACACTAGGGATGTGCCTAATGACGTATTTATTTATTTTAGACTACTCAACTTGTCTAAAAATAAGAAAACAATTCAAAAAACGATTGATTTGCTGAGTGACACACCAGCAGCCATCTTAAGCCTCCATGCCTGTACTGAATGTGGAAACACTGCTCCAGTCGAGTGGCTACATGCCAGTTTATTCTGACACATACAATCTTATTTCCATTCTAGATCAAATTACTGCCAAACCACACTGGTTTTACAAGATATCATGTGTCCCACTTTAAACCTTGTTTACAGCATTATGGGGAGTTGAAATATCAGAGAGAGGCTGCAGATATGTTTGACATACAGTCATTTAGAAACTGTGTCTCAATTAGTTTGGACACAAAATGTCCAAATCACATCAGATGTATCATGAACACATTTTTCAGACTCTCAAATATCAATACTGTCCTCAAACACTACAATATCAGTAGGGCTTTGATAATACACGCATATCTGAATACATACAGTACAGTATATCCTGTTCATGAAAGCATTTGCATCTGGAGACTGAATTATCTGGTGTCTTTCAAAGAAATAGTCATTGATTTTCTAAAACTACCAAGCAAAGAGCACTTAGCAGAAAAGATGGAGACCACCAGTAATCACAGGTTATAGCTGCTTAATGCTTCACACATGGTTGGAGATGTAGGAGCCACAGACCTTCAATATGAATCCTCACTTTAATCTGGCACAGTTTAATTTGGTACAGCATAGCATGACCTTGTTTGTTTTTGCCTCCATTAGGTTTGGTTTTGGAGTGGTGTGGAGTGTCAGTATGGAAGCTTAAGTGGCTTCTGCCCCCGCTGCCCTTTTTGCTGGACAAAAAAATAAAGAAATAAAAATCAATAAATAAAAATTACACCTGTATTATTGTTGTTGCGGAGACTGGTAGTTATTCTCACAATTATTATTTGTGAAAAAGCCTGAAAAAGTTTTCAGCAGGTCTTTGAATTACTGATTCTGCAGTTTATATTCTTAGCTGCAACCATTCTTCAATTAATGGTTTAGTAATTTGAAACAAAATTCACTAGCAAACATTTTGATAATTGATTCATCATCAAGTAAATTTTAAGGGGAAAAAAACAAATACTGGATGGTTCCAGCTTCTTAAGAGTGAGAATTTGCTACACACTTCTTTTAATTGCATGTTTTTCAGACAAAACAATCGATGTCACATTAACTGACAAAGCATTTAATTCATTAATAAAAAGATTTATCAATTATTCGATCATCAATTTCAACTTCTACATTCTTGTACTGTATTCATGGTCAAAGGTAAACTGTTTATTGCTGAATTTATCAGTGGCACCACTGTGTTTATGTCCATGTGTTTTTGTTTGTTTTTCAGTTTTTACTTGATCTGATTTGCGTCATGTGGTTTTGCTTTATGTGGCGTGGCTTTGATTTGATTGGGTTCTTTGTAACAGTAAATCAAGTGGTTGTTGACTTGGGATAAGTTGCCTTCCCCACTAAGCTTCCTACACAATGCTAGCACTCCTGCAATCTATCAAAGTGTATGAGGGTAAGTGTACGCACACACACACACACTCACTCATGTCACGTACACTTTAAATGCTCGTCGTGCACACACAAATCTGGGCCTTGGCCAGTCGCCAAGTGCAACTCTTGTGATTGTGTGTGTGTGTGTGTGTGTGCGTGTCGGGTAAAAACCTCGACAGAGAGAGAGCCATCTATACGGCAACTCCGCAACACAAAAGGCTTCTCTGTTGGTCTGCTGCCATCACATTTCACTTTGTATATAATGTAATCTGTTTAATATCCCGGTCAGTCCTTTCAACCCCAGGACTGCTTAGACAGACGTTTTTACCATAATTGCCTCATAGATCAGGTCGGCTGTGTGGGGGCCACAGTATCCAGGTTCTGTACATCAGCTGATCACAGCTACAGATAAGAGCTAACCCTGCCTCTCAAGGTGAGCACATGTATCAGTGGGTGGTGTGTGTTGAGTGTCTGAAGCAGTGAGTGTGTCCACTTAGACTCAAGAGGGACAGTCTTATCCGTATAAAACAGTTGTAGCTGCAACTGGATGTCAGGGACTCTAGGTCTTCCTTGGCTGCCTGGCTTTATAAAGACTGAACTCTGTGGCGAAGTGTCAAAAGTCACTCTAACACAGGTTTCAGCTCCAAGTAAGAAAAAAATGAGTTTATAATTTACACTCTGTTTTGTGCAAACAAAAAATGAATGATGCAACAATCTCATTAATAATACACAGTCTTAAAAAACACAACAAAACTGTGAACATCCTGGTTGCAAAGAAAACTGAATTTGGCTTTAACACTTAATGGGTACAACGTGCGAATTGCTTACTGCCAAGAGACCATCACACAACATATAACACCTCAGCTACACTGAGAGCTGACTGGGCATGTAAGGTACTCTTTTACATTTTTATGTTATCCTTAAAAACCCCAGGATGGTCACTATCCAGACTGAGGGAAAGTGGAGCAGGTGGGCTATTACACTTAAAACCCAATTCATTAAGGTGGTAATCCTGGGGATCTTCATTTTCGCTTGTTTCATCTCAATTTTTAGCGCTAAGCTCTCATTGCTCATTTAAGTGTATTTTGCACTACTGATCCCAGATACTGCTCATCAATCACTGAATGTGTTTAGCAGTGTGGCGGCTTTTTCCTGATTAATTTTGTCTCAGTTGCACCCATTTGTTTGTTCAGTGCAACCACAAATCAACAAATTTAGCCAGTGGCTGTGTCCTAACATGGCATTTAAAGTATGTGATCCCAAATCACTGTAATGAAAATCATTTTATTTGTCTTATATTAAATGAAAGTGTAATTCCCTACAGTTTTCCACCAGACATTTCATTGTTTGTGCTGTCAGACATCAGCAAGTCAGAGAAACTGGCTCTGAGTATTTGCCAACTGAAAGGTGAACTCTATTTTGTAATATTATTTACCACATGAAAAAAATGGAATGGAGGTCACAAAGGCGTAATAATCCAGAAATCATTACTCAGTCATCAGTCCTCCCCCCCAAAGGTCCAGATCTTTGTGACATGCAGTAACTGATTCAAGCTTTTTAAGCCTCAGCATTTCGTACTGCTCACTGGCACATTCTAAAATGAAATTATTTTAGTCCAGAGAGACATAACCCTGCTGGAAAAGGGTTAGGCTTTGGATTTTACAGGTTTGAAAACTGAATAAAATCAGGCCTCAGCTGACTGACTGCAAAGTTTCAAGAATGACCTTGTGTTAAGTAGACGAGAGAGTAAAAGGCATTTAGCTGAGTCTATACAACTACGGCCTCAAACATACAGCTAAGAGTGAGGATAATTAAAAAGAACAAATAAAAAGCTCTTCAGCCCTTACAATAGACTGCATGTGATTACAGTACATGAAAAGAATTTTACATAAAGTGGAAATATGGATGAGCAGAGAGGCGGGCAAAATTAATAATGTGGGCATCCATGAGTGATAAAACTATTGAAGAGAGGTATGGACCAAAGAAGAAATAATGAAGAAAAAGTAAGAATCTATGTGTTGGTGAAAGGCGAGGAAAGGAAAATAATCCTTGATTAATTATGCACTAATGCTGGAGCAAAGTACTGACCAACCTACTGAACTCCTGCAGGGAGAAACACAGAACACAATACTTTGTTCCTTTGTTCTTTCATCATTTTTTTCTGTCGTCTCATCCCACTCATTTTCTAACTTTCCCTCAACTCTGTAACTCTGTTCTCACCTCTATGCTTTCCTCTCCAAGTCCTTCCCTTCATTTCTATTTGTCATTTCTCTCTCTTAATGTCTTGACTTCCCTCATGTTTTTCTAAATGTCTCTCTTCCTCTTTCTCGCTTTAAAGCTCCTCTTGCCTCTTCGTCTTTCTCAATCCAGTGTTGAGAAGGTTAATCTGAAGTACTCAAAATGTCCTACGCTAATACCCCAACTCTCCCACACATACAAAGAAATGCATGCAAACTATCACACACCAGCAAGTACTAATTCCTCAAACCCATTGAGATTTCCCTTAAAAGGCCTCATCTACAAAGGCTGGGATGTTTCTCCATCGCAAACACCGCCTGATTGTATTGCCCTCGCAGCAACCTTGAGAAAACTAGTTGTTGAAACATCAAGGTGAAAGAGACAGTTGCTGCATTTTCAACAAAGCCTGGTCCAAGTCCCTGGACACGAGAGTTGATCTGAGAGGACTCGGGTGGATATTAGCCAGAAGGAGGAAACAAGATCGAGGAGCCCAATAGGTCAATCAAAGGACGACGTGGAGTTAAGGATCAGCATTGTCAAAGACTTCCAACTGTCAAGTGAAATCAATTTCTGTGGGTCCAAGCATGTCAGGTCGAAAGAATTTTAAATCGAAAGCTCCACTGTGGCACGAATCAGCAGAACAGAACTGCTGGGTTCTGAGCTTTTGTAGGGAGAGCTGTGTAGGCATTATGAAGCCAGCGGCATCCAGCTGTGAGGGATTTCAATCCCTGGAGCAGCACAGCTAACTCACAAACTGACACTTCGGTTTTATATCAAAAATTCACTTTTTCCATTATTATTATTATTATTATTTTAAATAAACCTTACCCGGTTGAATACATGTGTATATAATCAGATTCCAATACGTCTTGATTCTTATTAAATCCTGTTTCATATTATTTGAGTGACAAAAAATGACATTGAAAGGTAGAGGCATCTTTATTTTCAGCGGATGTGGACTGCCTGAAGGCCCAGTCACACAAGCATCAATTAATTTCAATAAAATAGCTGCAATCCTCACAAGTTCAGCTTTGGTGACCTTTGACGCACAAATTCATGCCAGTGCTGACCTTTGAAGGAAAAAAGAGCTAGAGAGCAAAAAATGTGCTGCAAAATACAATTACATACAAGGAATAGTTTGTAGACGGCTGTGAGACAGAGGTTGATAGAACAAGTATGTCTCCTGCATGAAGTTTGTGAAGTTATTGTTTTGTGTGAGACTACAAACGGACCCCCTTTGTTCAGTAAAATGATGTGCAATCCTAACAACACAAAGCCAGGGGGAGTAAAGGTCAGCCAACTAGCTATGTGAGGAAGTCACTGCATCGCCAAGCCTCTAGCACTGACTGCTTCACTTTTTCACAAAGATGAACGGATGAATTTTGCTGAGCCATTTTGTGGTGTGACTGGTGTTTTATATTTCCCTTTGTTTCGCAGGTAAAATAAGGACACATTTGAATATTCTCTGTTTTGCCACTTAATGGGAGTTGTCCATCATTAGCTAGTTCTGGGCCCTTATGACAATGACTGGGGACAGAACAAAACACCGCTCTCTTCCAAAATGTTGCAGAAAATGCAGGTTCATCCTTCTCTTTCAGGAGTAAATAAACAAGAATCCATTTGCATGTTTCTTAACAAATTCCCTGCGGGAAGTGGTTTCACTTCAGAAATCGATTCTCAATTCTTAACCCTACGTTTATACCAACGTCGTGAGTTGTAGTCGACATTGTTGGTCTAGGTATGATCTTAAGTGGACTGTAGCTTATTTAGATTCACAGAACAACCCTGAGCCCCACCCCCTGATTCCCCACTGCCTACACAATACTTGGCCAGGACTGTTTCTTTGACTTTGGCTAATACAATTCCAATATCTGAGGGCACTTAAAACCTGATTATGCTGCTCTGGCTATCCACAACACAGCCTGACAGTCTGATGCTAAGTAAGCAAAGTGATTTGCTCCTGAATTAATATAGTCATTGAATAATCTAATTAGAATGCAGTTACAACGACTGTCAGACTCTGTTAGACTTTCCTCCCTCTGCTCCCAGAGGACAGAAGGTTGTAAGCTGCCATAAGACACAGAGGGAGAGGCAGGGGTATTAATCAAAAGCACACCTGCATTTCATCAGTCCATTTTTCATTCTTGGAGGCATGGACGTAAATCTAAATGCACTTTACACTAGTTTCAGTGTAGTGTTGTTGCTCTGGTGTAGCTGACAAGGTTTAAATACCCCTCCACTTCTCTAAATCACCAGGCTATTAGCATAAATAAGCATATTTTTCATTGTTGGTAATGTGTGTCTACATTTAAAATATGAATCACTGTTTCTTGTGCTGTTGTGATGTATGAAGCAGATATTAAGTCTGGGTATTTTGCAATTCAAAACAGCCATCAATTTAGCCAATTTTAACCTGTGTTTTGACTTGTCAAAGTTGAACCTGTCCTATTATTTTTCACACTTCGGTTGTGTAAGGGATCAGGTGATTCAGCTAGCGTGCCACTATAAACTTGGTTTGCATTTAAGCTTTCTAAAGAGAATTTATTCACAAATTCACATTGCTGGGTTTAAAAAAAAGGACACAAGAGTAGTACTGCTCTGAAAACACAGAGGTGGTGTTGATTGTTCTTGTTATTTATCTGCTGTGGTTGTGGATATATTCCACAGAAATTAAGACAAATAGACAGTTTTATGAGATTAGAAATAAATTTGGGAGAGAAATTAAGCTGCAGCTTTTGGTAATGTGTCACCCAGAGAATTCACATTTCTGGCAGTGGGTTTAATTCCAGCCTGATAATTAACCTGCACAGCCATCTGACATGTGAACATCTCGACACTAGGCTGTAGTTTGATTCTAATTTGTGGGTTCATGGAAACATAATGTTTCATAATCAGAGTCTTGCACACAATTTATGAGTACTCCATTGGCAGTACTCTTTTTTGATACTCCTAGAGCTTAAATGTTAGGGCAATTAATCAATTAGTTGATTAACAGCAACTATTTTTATAATCACTGAAACGTCATATTTCTGTTCTAGTCTAATATTTCTCTAGTAAATTGATTACATTAGAGTTTTGGTGTGTTACTTGGATTGACTGACTGATAATGAAGAGAATCATGAGTTGAAGCTCTGGTCCATTCAGCATGACTTTACTGTCACAACTCAAACTGGAAATACAAAGCAGAATAAAAACAACTACTAGCAGAATACAAGAACAACCAGTAATCCTGTGTGACATGAGTGATAGTAAGTAAACCTCTAATATAAGACACTCCTCAACAACCCAGCACTACATATAATGCATGGCCCTAATGCATCATTATGATGAAAGCCCAATATTTTCTTGGAGCATAATAAAACAATAAGCCATTTTGTTGCCTTTATAAATGACATGCATAACTCCTAAAGACACTGAGAATAATGGTAGTAGGCTCTCAACTGGCAGTTTGTAGTTATTCATTTGCACAAGAGACAAAGCAAAGATATAAAACACACTCACACGTAGGTTTCACAGATTGCTCATTGTGGATGATAAAAAACCCCAGAGGCAACAGTGGATTTCTCTCCTCAAAATAGTTCAGAACAAAGATTTCAGACGATAAAGAAAACAAAGAGGAGAATGAAGCAATCTGAAAAATAAAACCGTGTGGATTTAAACCACTGCAATGAGAAACGCTGTAAATGTGACAGATGCTGCGCAGCCTGCAAAACACTCACTGTAAATCAGCCATTGTTGTGATATTGAGTGTATGGGTAGATTTATGGTTGTATGTATGGAACATTGAGTTTATTGGTCATACAGGATTCAAAGCAACTTCCCACGGTCATAACAGGTGACAGCTGCAGGTGCCGCTTTTTCTAACCAATCAGAGAGCTTGTTGCATGTGAGGAAGGAAATGCCTGACTAAAATTTGTTTTATTAATTCCATTTTTGAGTTCAGTTATTTCTCTTTTTAAACTTTAAATAGATTTTTAAATTCCATTATTTATTTATGATTTAATTAATGTATTTTTAAGGAGACTGTTTTATGCAGTTTTTGTGAACCCCTTTTTATTTTGAACTATTTATTGGTGGGTTAATATTTAATTTTAAAAATTCCTTTTTATTGAAATATCAAGTACTGACTTACTTTGTAATTTAGTCAATCCATTTATGGATTAATAAATTAGATTCTGAATATGTATTTTTTTGTACAATGCATTATCCATTTATCAAATGCTTTATTACTATTTTAAGTGACACATATGGTCCTCCATAACGCCTACATGCAGCTTATGTGTGAAGCTGCTGTGCTGATAAAGTGCTGCTTTCACTACTTGAAAATAGTGTTAAACGTGGAGAAAGTACCATTTATAATGGAACACACCATTACTAAATATTATACTGTATGTTTGAAGGATGCCAGGTATTAAAATAACCAAGTAGGTACTAATCCACGTAATCTGAGTTCAGCTTTGAATGGACTTAATGTTAGTGGTTGTCAATCTTCCTGTTTTATTGGCAGCGGTATCCATGAGGCATTTAAGGTGAGAGGGATTTCTTTCCACCGTTCAGTCAACTCAAGAGACTTTCTAGAGGGAAAAAAAACAATGACATTATTCTCCTCACAGACAGAGGAAACTTCTTAAAAACATGCAAGGACACCTCTCAAGGTGAGGGACTGTCCGCAGGAGGAATTTCATTAAACCCAAAAAAGCAATTACTATGTGAGTGTAGGTAGGTAGCATAATGTTTTCACCTCCTGCTACTGAGGTCACACATCAACATTATGACCCATCCTATTCATTAGCGTCCATCAGGGGAGTTTGTATGGTATCACATATACACTTTTTCTGTTGTTTAAAATGCATAGAAGAAAAGTAAGATGGAGTAATTGGTAGACAGTGGGTTGGATATATGAAGGATCATGGTGAAAGACTTTAAGTAAAAGACAGAGGTACTGACGCTCATTCACATTAACTCAGTATGTGACTGTGGCTCCAATGCAAATGCAAAAGCTTCTGCAGCAGACGAGACACATTTATCTGTCTAGAACTACTTGTTACCTAAACAGAAATTAAAGTTTAATGACTTTGTTTTCTGGAGAACATGACCAGACAATTCCTATGTGACTTTGTGGCCTGTAAGTTTGAAGTATTGCATTGTTTTGTAAATTTGAAATAAATACAATGACAACATTTCAAAATGATGAGCTACCAAAAGAGTTATCATAAAAACTGAGATACTGAGTAATAAACCGAGTACTTCCAACTTAGAAATGCTGCTTAAACTCATCCAGACGACCCATAAACACTCACTGAATGTAACTGTCTCGCCTTCCAATCATCAGTTGGTTGCAGATAGTCATACAGGCCGAGTCAGAAAGACTTGCTCAGCACACAGTGATTGGAAATTGCCCTAAAGACTCATGTCCCGTCTCTTTCAGACAAGTTGATGCAGTAAGATTCATTGAGCAATTTGTGGCTGCAACTACAGGCAGCACACAGCAAGACAATCCAGTACAGTCTGTCGTTACTGCCTATACGGCCGGGTGATTGTATATTTTGCAGACGTGGCCACAAGCTGTATACAGCAGTAGGATTCACATAGATAAATACACTGTGGAGATGCTGAAAACTGTTAAATTGATTTATTCAGGCAAGTTGTAGCAGCCAAATCATCTTAAAGTTTATTATTTGGAAAATTTACTTCCTAAGTTTGTATCAGGAGGATTTCTGGACTCTCTAGGCTGTTCTCGCCCTTATGGTGATCTGAACCTCCATCCCCAAGGTCACCATCATCCTCACACATCATCTGTGACAACCGTGATGAAAGAGATGTAGTATACGCCTGGCTGAAATACCACTGATCTCTCTAAGGCTGTATTTTAGGCTTGACTGTAACACAAAAGGACTGCAACTGCTCTGTTTTCACTTCACTGGCTGAATTTGCCAGCAGCTGTTTTGAACTTGACCATCACACTACTGAAAAAGTCTTTGATGGAAGGACACGCGAGACAAGCTGCCGGCTCTCTCCACGTATATTTAGCCCTGGTTCGAGCGAAACTAAAACGTACATGCAAACCACTGGAGAACGTTCTAACTTTCAGGGGTGAGTCCGGCTGTCTTATGTGAAAGAAAGAGCTCACTCAACACAGATTCTCCAGCAGCTCAGCACTTCCAACAGCATCTAAAGTACAGACTGAGAGAGAGAGCCTTTTTATTCAGTGGTGTCCAATCCTGTGCCATAAAAATGTCCACATTTCACGGTAGCTGATTCCAGTGATTTTCACTTCCCCTCCATTTTGAGATACTAATCTCTAAAATGAGCTGCTACTGCTGGATTACGGCATCCCACAAATCACTACAAATACCTTAAAATTACTGCAAAGTATCTCTGGTCTCTGGATGTGCTTTCATCCGGCTTCAGTGATTTGATGGCCAAGGTCATAGGCTGGGTTTCACAGGTGGAAAGAAAAAAAAAGCTAAAGCCAGAGAGTGATACTTCCTGTTTTCAAACGTGTATCAATCTAGCAAATACTAAACTGAAGAAAATGAGTATGACGAGAAAAGACCTGAAAATCAGAAAATGCAACAACTATTAAATCACGCGCTTAAGTGATAAACTAATGATTAGTATTTACTGAAGTTCTCTTAATGTTAGTGTCTTTGAAAAGACCTGATACTTTGACTTTAATTTGCATCTTTAAGCATTATTCAGAGATTATATTATTAATATTATTACACAGAAGTTTTTCACCCCTGAATAATATCTGCAGTTTTTTCCTCAGGCTGCAGAAAAATCCAGACCTCCACACATTATCTTGTATGAAGCCTGACAGGCAAAAACCAGGGAAGAAAAGCTCTTCAAAACACAAACTGCTGCTAATAGCTGTCACAAAAGAGCATATCAACGTTTTTCAACTGCAGTGACAGTCACAGAACACTGCTCGGAGACATGAGTAAATTAAACTGTAAAAGTGGAGGGACGACAGCAAAAACATCACCAGTAGAAATTACACAACTGAAAATGCCTGCTGTATGTTCCCTAAAATATACAGTTGCTAAATGTATCTAAAAAGCAAACAAAAATATGCAAATGTAAAGTGTTTATTCTTTGTAATAAGGCCTGACACAAAGAGAAGCTGGCAATGCATTAAACACTGTTCACCATTTACTGGTTGGTTAAATACAAAAAGCTGGAAAATGAATAAGCTTTATTTCTCCACAGGACCATTTCTATCATGAGGATAAATCCTCTTTTAGTGCTGATTACAATTAATGCATTGGTGGAGAGAACCTGACCAGTACTGTTCCTCTGAAAGTCCACATCTCTCTGCTGTTTGAGGACTATTAGCTCAGAACTAATTATTTGCATTGGTTTTTACTTACTTTTACTCTGCTGTCTTTTCCCAAGGATCGTTTCATCACAGTAGAGTCTCGCCTCAGGCATTTCCTTTCTCCAGTCAAGTGTACTTGAGACCAAGCAAGCGATTTATGCAATAGAATTTGGAGGCTTTAGAGGGAGCTTTTTTCTGTTTAAAAAAAGAAACTTTATTCCGCCACAGCATAATACCTCAACACCTCCCACCCAATATGCTTCAGTGCCACTCATCCCTCTTTTGCCGAGCTGGGAAACAAAGTTAAATGAATCATCGCATTTGAGACATGTACACCTGTAAACCTGCAGTATATTTGTTACTCAGACAGTAGGGAAAAAACACACCAGTGCCAAAGCTAGTATGTCTTCTGCCAGTGGCAAAATAATCACATTAGTCCTTTTCATCTCTCCTCCCACCACCTCTATCTCTGTCTTCTTCACCACAGTCATTATGTCTCAATGATCCCCTCTTAGTCCAATTCTCCCTCTCTCTCGCCCAGCCTGCCAAAGTGCCTCTCTCAACAACGGTAATTCTCATTAATTATCACCGCAGGCATGTTCCAGTGCCAGAGAGCCCCAGGTGGCAGGCCTCAGTCAACCCTCTGTGTTCCTGCTGGAGGGTCGAGCTTCGCTGGAACAGACAGGAGGTCAGAGATCTTTACCACCCATCAGTGCAGCAGAGCTTAACTTAGTGTAGGAGATGGAGGCAGATTAATGGTTTGGTTCCACTGATTGTGGAGATAAACCTGACATGACTCCAGATTTTATGAGCTGAATCAGATTTGGCTGTTCAAAACAAAGATTCAGCTATTCAATCTTCTTTCATATAGACCATTCAGAAAATCCATGGGCAAGAGTTACTGTGATGATTTTGGTGTTTTCACTAAAAAACATCACATTTCCACACAGAGAAAGCAAAAGCGTGGAGCATCCCTCCTGCTGGGCAGCCGTAATAAAAGTCATAAGCTTAACTTCTATTAAAATCATCTGCTGATTATGAAACAACTGAGGAAGCGATCTCCTGATCCATGTAAGTGATTTTTTCACCTGTATGTATAGAAGATTATTTGGTAACCTTGATGACAAGTGTAAGTGCAGGGAGTTAAACCAGAGATGTACTGTGGTTGTATCCTACCTCATACCACAAAGTAACTACCACCCCCACAGGGACTGAAATATTTCACTACAACTACACATGAATAACTGGTTTGGGTCAAACAAATGCTGCTGTTTTCATTAATGTTGTTGATTTAGTTTGGCTAAAGGTCACCTAACAATAAAATCTAATTATGGGTTGCAACAAGCCGCCAGCACAGATGACCTATGGGGTCAATTTTTACAGTAGAACAGTCTCTGAGCTATTCAACAAGCTATTCATACAAAAGCTGTTCAGCACCAACTGAATGTGTTCAAATACTACAAGTGCATCCTCCAGTCAAACCCACTTTGCTGTGAAAATGTAGGTATCCAGGACTAGTACAAAGTCTCTCCCCAGGACAAATGGTGTCACAGCAGATAGGAGCGGGACGACACAGACTACAAGGATCAGACAAACGCTCCCTGTTGACAAAATGGTAGATAACACAGAGGGGGGGAAAAACAGCCTTGGAGGATTAGAAAAGTGTAAGCTCTCCTGGGAAAATGATGAAACTCTGGATAATAGAGGAATCCAATCTGCATCGGCACAGCTTCATAATCCTTCACCTTTTTTCTGCCCCTGTCCCACCAGGCGGGGATGCCTTTCCTCATCGCTATGACAACATAACATCTCCCAAATGCAAGACGTGCCTGAGAGGCCATGGTGTCTCATTAACAGTTAATGAAAAATCTGACAAAAAAAAGGAGGGGTGAGGGGGTGTTTATCTCATTTTTGCAACATATTTTTACACCTGCTGTACAGTGATGACACTTCTCTCACTATGGGTCGTTCAGATGTAGTGCAGAATACACTCTGTTAGGGCTCGGCACAAGCCTCAGTGTGGCCATTTTCCCACAAACCACATCCAGCCAGTGTGGGGGAATATACTATCTAGCAAAATGAGATATATAAATCTCAACCCAGCAGTCCACCTGATATGCAGCAGCACATAATTATTCAGATATGCATATTAAAATCACAAAACTTTATGGCTTGGAGCGGACAATCTCTTCTTGTGAAATGCTATGTGGCATTGATAAGCAGCAGAGGTCCATCGGTACATAGATATGAGCTTAAGGTGGCACAGCTGAGAGTAGCAGCAGCAAACAGTAGAGCAGCGGCTCAGGAATTAGGATGCAATTATGATATGAAGAATAGTATAATCGCTATTGTTTGAGCTTTTTTAATGCCAAGAGTCAATGAATACACAAAATGTGAAAAAAAACAAAAGAATGTGAATCCTATATCCTATGTCATGTTGAGTTTCTCATGGAACAAATAGCGACAGAGAAATTCTTTTCAGTGAGCTGTGTGCAAAACAACAGTGTCTACATCCTTAAAGCCAACATACATCATTACTCTCTGCTAGAGACCCAGTTTTATAGTGAGTCAATACAAAACCCATGTGGGGAGCATGTGGACAAACCTGCAACCTGCCACACAAGCAGCTCGGGCCTTTATACTCACAATACCCAAACATGGGAAGTCATATTTCACCTCAGTGTATATCAACAGCGTGAAGGCACCGGATGTCACAAGCCAAACAACCAACTGCTTTTGGTACCAGTGCAAACACTGAACACGGATAGATGAACAGCAGCACAATTAGGAAGATTATCAAGCAGCACATAAACCATGAGACACAGCTGAGAGAAGAAAACAACAGCCAGCCATATCGCCCAGCACAAAAATAAAATCCATGACCAACACATCCACTGTTGATGTGTAGGTTAGAAGAGGCAGCAAACACTTACCTTGGTAATGTGATGTGTGTATAGACTGGGATTAACCCACATGGGGTAATGCTACAATACCAGTTCACTCATAATAATCAGAATATTCAAACACAATGTGTATTAACAGCATGATAAACAACCAGCCAGGGAAAAATGAGCTCAACCACCAAGAAATTGATCCACTCTCAAGAACAATGCAAACAGTGAACACAGATAGATGGACATCAGTATAATTTAGCAGATAATCGTTGAGGCCAGGACATCAACCATAAAACACTTCTGAGAGAGCAGAACAATCGTCAGCCCTTTCTCAGAAAACAAAAATGATGAGTACAGCCAATATCCATTTACAAAATATAAACAGTGATGGACTGGGATTAAAAAACACACCCTGGTATCTCAAATATTCACCAGCTCAGCAGGCCCAAATTCAAAACCAGCTACCAGGGCAGTTGTGAACACAGAAATCCTAAATTCACAACAAGCAAACTACATCCTCCACATAATTCACAACTAATACCTCTTGTCACTAAAACACAATGTACAGCCGCAGACACAAGAGCTTCACCCAAAACACCGCAGTCACAGCACAGCAAGTAACAAAATGTTGCTTACCTTTATGGAGACTTGAGGTGGTTTTGGTTTTGTCGAAGTCCAGCTTTATTTTGATGTCTTTGCCCAGCTTTGTCGCGCTCCTGAAAAGAAGAATATCAGAGCTTCAGTGTCGAGAATGTTCTTTCATGTTCTCCATAGTGTGTAACACTGCTAGCTGTAGCTGCGCCATCACCACTTAACATTTGTTTTTGTAACCACTTCGGTCAATTTCGCGTATTTTTCACCTTCACTCGGTTCATTTCTGTCTTTTTTGTTGCTCCTCTTCTCTGTGCTGCCATTTTTCGGTCGTTTTGAAGAGTTTCCTCGCTCCATTTCATTTTTCTTTGGCTCCACTGGTTGGGTTGCTACATTTGATTTCATCCGTGCTCGGTCCACCGGCGGCCACATATTTTATACAGGTAAGTTTGAATAAAAGTTGTATGTGTAATTTACTCGCTTTATCCGTCACCTTGTGAAGTTTTTAGTCATAATTTGACTTCAGTAAAGAGAAAAAAAACGCCGACTTGCCGGACTGGACTGCAGGCCTCCTTCACGGCGGACATTTTGACTTTTCATCGCAGGAAAGACACAGGTGCAACTAATAACATTAACACCGAGCTCCCTCTCAAGGGTCCCGGTGGAGGAGGAAAACACTGTAAACTGTAACAATACTCAGTTACAATTAAAAGCCCTGCATTAAAAGTGTTGTATTGTATTTGAAGTATCAAAAGTAGAAGTACTCAAATGTAAAAGTAAATAAATACAGTGTATATCTAATGATGCATTGATGTTTACGCAACATTTTTATATTTGTTGTTGGATGAGATGGATTAATTTTTTTAATCCATCCTATTTTGTATAGGACTTAAATTAATGATTATTTTACTTCCTACACATTACACCTCTCATAATGTGCCACAGCCAAAGGTCATATCAGTATACGGATTAGGTTCAGACCCTGAATCAGAAGAGTTACTGAATATGCTCAGTTTTCCAGAGTTAACAAAAACCGCCAAGGGGCAGTTGGTTTTTTCTTTTTTCTTTTTTTTTTTCTTTTTTCAAACGCTGCACTTTCATCACTTCACAGAAAGTTGGTGAATCACTGAGGAGTGCCAGCTTTATGCTTTAAGAGCGTAAATAACATCTCAAAAAGCATAAGCCCACACCAAGACTAGATAATGCTTGTTTTGCATAAACCCCCTCTTTAAGAGATAACACACTTGTTTATCTGCCTTCACAGAAAAATATGTTTTTCACTGTCTCTATCAAATCATAATGTTTCTAAGGACCTTTAGTATTCTCAGCATGAATCCACAGGCTGGAGATATACAATTTGTCTGTTAAACATTCTGTGTATTTTTCCATCTCTGCCACTTTAACTGTCAGAGGTACAACACCAAGATTTGATACATCAAGACTTGACCAGATTTGATGGGTAGAAATTACACATTTAAAAGTAAAATAAGGATCTGATGTGATTAGAAGGCAAGAGATTAAAGTGTTTACACACTGTAAGATCATCTGTGCAACCTGAAGAAATCTTTGACCGACTTAGTCTTAATCTTACGTAATCTTAAAAAGTATATAATAATTTGGGTCACGATTTTGTGATTTGAGTACTGAAGGGGCCTGTTTAGGATGAGTACTTGGGTTTAGCATTATGGTAAAAGTTAGGAGGCAGGTTCGGGAGTGAAATTTGAGTTTGGGCTAAGGAGTGAATGGAGTAGGTAAGACGTCAAGAGAGACTTCAAAGGAAGTCATTTATCTATTGATTTTAATGCACAGCACTGACATTTATCAGCTGTTTAACCACGCTGTTTCAACGTCAAGATCAAAACAATAGTGATGATGGACTTTTGTCAGCCTCATCATAATCTGGATGTGTTGTTTTTATTTTTCCTACAACCTGACTACCTGGAGTGCTGGCAGCTGTAGATTAATATCATTTCTTCAGCAAAGTCACACGAGCTCTCCTATAAAAAAAAAAGGCCTGACCCAATAAAAATTGAGATACAGAGTGTAATCAGCCATATACCCAGGGGGTGCATTACAACAAACGGTCATTAAAACACTTGACAGCTACAGGAACAAATTACCTCCTAAACTGCTGAATGGAACAAGTTTGCAACGTACTCTTAACACCGCCTGGTTTTATCAGTTTCTGGCTGATCAGGTTATTTTTTAAAGACAGTAAACAATTGTTTTGCAGGACTTATAAAACAGGGATGTGTTGTCATATGTAGAAGAGGGATAATTAGTAATATCAATGATGAGTTCCTTCATCAGCCACAGTTGCCAGCGGTTGTTTCCCAGCCACAGATCTTCTGTTTGAAGAGAGAACGCTGAAGGTTGAAGCAAATTTGTTTTCGTGGCCCAATCTTGAACCGAGCACCCGCTTGATCAAGTTGACATTTAGCTTGAGCATAGAGGTCACACCACTGCCTTTGTAGATTGGAATTAAATGAGTTTTAAGATGGTGTGTACTCAATTTCTCAATGGTAATCTGGTAGCATTATAGAGGCCTCAAAAGCGTTTAAGGTGGGCTGAGGTTCTGAATGTTTGCATCCAAAGACGAGGAGAGCTCCCTGATTAGCTTTCTGTAACTCCAGCCAGAGAACAGGAAGCCAACTGCTGAAATAATATGTTGTAGTTCATTTGATCACTAACCTAAAAAGGAAAAAGTAACTCTCAGATTCTCTTTCGTTTTGTCGCCTCACAGCCCTCATCAGTACTTTGTGCCAGTTCTCAAAGAGCCACATATTTTAGTCTATTTCAGTCTGTGACATCTTAAATTTTGCACAGTTTATCCATGTTAAAATCAGGATATAGGTAGTTGTCAGAAATCTGCCTGATTGTCTGTCACCTTGTGTAAATTCATCCAGATGCAAATATTAATATTTCAATATTTTGTATTAATAAAATACATTTAAAGAATTGTGCAGCCTTGGTGGACGTGTGCATGCTGACTGTTTTGTAGTATGTCATGCTGTTTTTATATTCTGAGTTGACATATCTGGAACATCTATCTCTTTTTAGCTCCCCTTTCATGTTGGCCTCACGCTACGATCACTAGAAGTCCCCTTGTTCCCACATGCTACTTGAAGTCTTGTTAGCTATGTGGCAGCGTGGCAGTCAAACATATCAAGCAGCTGTAGCCATTTTAAAGCCTTCATGCTCATGTTGTGATTGCTGGCAGTATTATCACAGCGAGCCATGTCACTCCAGCTTAGGAGGCTTGCAGGGAGCCCAGGTCGCTGCTGTAGCTGGAGAGCCTCATCCCTGACTCATTCCTCTGCCGAGTGCACGGCGAGGTTGTGTCATTCCAGCAGGCAAACACGCTGTGGAGGAGTGGCTTCTGCCAGGCTGCATCCAGGCATCACTGCTCCTGTTTGGATGATCACAGCTTATGCTCTATGCTCTCTCTCTCTCTCTGTCTCACAATAGAGTTGTTTTCTCATCACTGTGAGAGTATCAGCAAGGTTGCAGTCGCATCACCCTCAGTAACCTATGCTGTGAAAGAGCGGTTGATTTTAAACTACATAGCAAAGTAAAATGTCACAAATCTTAGCAGGTGCACAGGAGTCATGAACAGAAAAATATAGCTGTGTGAGGAGCTCTTTTTGGCACCTGTGGTTCTGGAAGTAAATTTCTCATTTATTTTTTCCTTAAACAGTGTTATGTGATTCACAGGTGAAGCACAGCTTGGGTCACCATGAAGCTCTCTCACTAGAATCATCAGTAGAGAAGGTTAATGTCACAAAATATCTGTTTTGTTTTTTGTTTTTTGATGAAAAGTTAAAAGTTGAAGTTTGTATACATAAAACCTTCAGGGTAAATTGTGACGAAGAAGAAGCATCTAATCATCGAGCTTAAAATTCAGTAACGTGCGCCGCTAACGGCAGGTGGGAGTGAAAGATAACAGTGCTGAGAAAACTGAAAACACAATCTGCTGCTTAAATCAAATCACTTCTACATTCTGGGTTAGTTGTGAGTGAATTCAGCAGCTAAAGCAACATGTTTTGTTAACAACTGGAAGAAAAAACTGATATGGGAATACAGAACCTGAGAGTGCATTATCTCCCACTTTGCATTTTTACTGCAGTTAAACAGCTGAACTCTCATTAGAATATAATCAATAGGTGTCATGGACTTATACTCTTTGCCATATACACTAGAATTAATGATTCAAAGGCTGTGACTGACCCCTCCAGCTCCTTTTATCATGAACATCTTTCAGCCTTTCCATTTTAATTGACATTTTGGCTTCAACTGCTAACTTCTTTCACTATTTCAAATGTTTCAAGTGCAAATTTCCAAAACTTGTTTTCTTTTCCTACATTATTACTCCCAGTACTCACTTTTGCCGATGATTTCATCATCGAACCTTTGTTTTGTGCGATTGTTTATGATGCTTTGACGTTCGTCCTGAGGCTGAAACGATGCACTGCATTTTGACAGCTGTCAAAAAGTTTGCATGATTTTGTATTCTGACTTGCATAAAATAAGATTTAGATACCAAAGAAATTATCTTTGCTAAAAGTGGGATTATGGAGCTTTTGACAGTGATTTCTAACAGCTATAGCATCACAAGTGGTAAAAAAAAAAAAAAAAAGCAAAGCAAAACTTTCTCAACAAATTATCACATTTGACTTTTTCAACCATTAAACACTTTCGTTCAAATCACTTTCCCTCTCAGTTAGATTGAGAATTTCCTGGCACCCAAGAACTCATTTACACCATGCCTATTATTCAACCAGTTGTTCTCTTGTTTTGCCAAAGCTAAACGAGTTAATTTGTCTACACAGGAAATTAAATGACTTTGTCTTCGGTAGCTACTCATTAGCAGTATTGTTCATTAAATTCCCCAACCTGTAACGTCTGATGTCATATCAGATTTTTCATGCCAGCACAAAACCAATACATTCATTTGTTACAGTGGGTGACTGTTTCCATCTACACTTGTGTTGACTGCCACATCATTTTGGACGACACATTTTCCCACATAAGAGAACAGAGCAGAGCAGCCAGGTCTTCAGGTCTGATGTGTTATATATTCAGGTGTTTGCATTATTGTACCTTACTTTACTATCAATAAAAAGGACAGGAAATCCAAAACTGTCACCACCTCACTTTGCAACCCAGGTGGATGCATATGAATAAAAGTCGAAGAGGAAAAAATGAATTTATCCTCTCTTGCAGAATGATGGATGATCCAAAACAAAATCTCATTTAATGGTAGATTAATAAACAACACATTTACAGAACTTGTTATTTTCAAGCTTGACAACCACAATTACAATTCTCCATTGTTATTCCCACCCATTGCCCTTGGAAACTGAAAAGCTTGACACATGGTGAAGACGGCGAAGCGAGCCAGTCTCTAAGAGAAAAAAGAACGAAGGTACCTGGAGTGTCAGCAGCTGTGCCACGCTCTACTGTGTTGAAAGCTTGATGAAAACAGTGCTGCTCTTGACTACCAATCTACCACCCTTGGGAAGGGGTGTAGATTTTGAATGAGCTTGATATCCAGTGAATGAGAAATAAATGCCTCTCTTAAGTACCTGTCAGCAATGCAAGCAGAGCAGCAGCTGTGTTACGCTTCACTCAAAGCTTTTTAAAGCATCTTTGGCTGAATACTGGGGGATGTAGAGGTTATTGAATAAGCTCATGAAAAAGTCAATGCTCACATAAATACATGACAGATTACATTTTCATCTGACATTTCAGACATTTAGCTGACACTCTAATCTACAGGAATTTAAAGAGGGTGAAGCAGTAGAATAACTTCAATTGCCCACAAATAAAACTAACGGGTGTAATCATGATTCATTCATTTTAAATATTTTAATGTCTGGACGAAATTAAAGATTAACTCTGAAAATAACAATGAGAAAAACAGCCATCATTAGAAATACAACATGCACTTACTGATAAAGACTTTAAATTCTTTCATTGTTAGCGAACAGATTAAGGCTTTTTCCTACATCGTGATAATTATTAAAGCTACACTAAAGCCTGGATCAGACACAGAACAAACAAAGTATGTAAGTAGCAGCCATGATTAGAGCTGCTTAGTATCTATACGTGCTAAGGAAAGATGCACCAGTGGTTCCTTTTGTATCTCCTTTAGCATAGGGTACAATAACTATACTCTATGAAAGGTCATTAAAAAATGCTGTCCCACAGTTCCTTGCAGTGGTAACATATTAATAGTTTCAACTGCAGACAATGAGTTTAAAAATAAAACACACACATACATGTTGTCACGTAATCATGAGGATTTTACTATTCCAAAGAAAACTGGCAACAAGCAACAAATCTGCCAGTAACCAATACAGCAGTGATGCTAACACACACAGCGACACATTCAGTCATTCAGTCGTTCTGTCGTTCTTCATGCTTCCAACCAGCTACAAAAATGTAATTTAAACATGAGCAGAGACAGAGAGAAGTGGGAGAAATGTCCATATGTTCAAAGTGTGGATATCCCTGTCAGATGTAGGACTGCTCTCAAACAGAGAGGTTCTTCTTATCAGAGTGCTGACACAGTACTCACTAAAAATACAGTATGCTTTGTGTGTGTGTGTTATCTCCTCTGTGCCAAGTTCCTGTTTTCTCTTGCTGTTATTGGCATTAAAATGGCACCATACCTGTCCTCCCCTCTCCATCCTCTTCCTCTCCTCTCATCTCCTCATCCTCTTTTCACTACAACTCCATTCCTCTGTCCTCTAATCTTCCCTCCTTCTCTCTCTCTCAGTATTTTACATACATCTCCTGACCCTCCTCCTCCTCCTCCTCCTCCTCATTAGTATTCATGACAGTGTGGTCTATCTATCCCAATGAAATGCTGTTGCATTTAGAAATGTTGCAGCTCTCTAGCCATCACATTCCCAGCTAATTTTGGATCATCATGATGAAAAATCACCAAGGTTTCCCTGGAGCCTCTGAGCCGGCGCCTGGAGCCTCCGTGTGTGCATGCATGTGTGTGTGTGTGTGTGTGTGTGTGTATTTGAGTGCATGTAGTTCTTCAGATTGTGTTATAAAACAGATAAACAAACACTCATCTTCAGCTTAAATCAATATGCACTCTATACATTCTGTATTAGTATCACTGTGTTCACTGACACAACTGCAAGATATATGAGTATCATTATAATACTCTTTTATCATTTATGTCAACTGATGTTTTGTTTTGTTTTGTTTTGTTTTGTTGTTGTTTTAAGCCAAAAATGAGATCGTCCATGTGTCGCCATTTATTGGTCCAACAAAACACTCCACTGTAAAAATATCTTGACAACAATCAGATGATCTCTCGTTCATCTTCTGATGTTTGATGTCCATTATCTGATAATAAACAACAAACTTTGTCATTTCCATTCAGTTTAAATCCGTGGCTAAAGCTTGTAAGTGGATAAACTTTGATTTTCAAGGTCCAGACTGACAATACTAAATCTCTTATTTAATTGTTTGTTGTGATCTAAAAGTAGTAAACGTTCCAACATGAAGTTGAACAGGATTCAGTCTGTATTCAACCCTGTCTTCTGGAAATAATGTTCACATACAATTACATTTTCTCATAGTGGTGGCAGTGTAATCACTGGCGATATTATGTTTTTTTAATGAGCAGAGATACAGACACTGTTTTTTTGCAGCCAGTACGACAAGTGGCCGCTGGATAAATTTAACATTAAGGCAGAGTGGCAGTGTCGCATCCACCTCTTCATACATCCATGATCTTTCTCCTGCCACCACCCTCAGGCTTAACTTTTTGCCCCACGTGTAGCTTCAGTTGTTGCCCCTTGCTGTGTCATCCATGACAAAAAGTAGCAGTTTTCTGCTCGTGCAGTGAACATTACAGTCTTACAGTGCTGTGTGTGCAGCTACAGACTGTCTGGTCTTGTTTCACAGACAAATAACACACCGATACATTTCACTCCATTCACTGAGAGAGATATCGCAGCCACTCACAGATCTATTGTGTATTGTCCGTGGTAAGCTTGCTTGCAGTCAATCTTCAGAGGTCAGTAGAAGTCAATGGGAAAAGAAGTAAACACACACGAACACACACACACACCTGCTCTTTGCGGTGACATCGCTGACTAAGCTGCTCGAGTCGTATTTACAGCTTGTTTATTGGCTTAACTGATGCTGACTCAGCATCTTGGAGCTAAAATGAAATAATTGTAACACGGTATGAACAAGCTTTAACAATAGACCTCAGTGTCCATATATTGTATTGAAGCTATAAAACCATATCCATAACAACTGCATAAGCCCTTGTGTCAGTCAAACTAGGAGTCAGATATGATTTTTATTATTATTATTTTACAATAACTGCACAAAAATGCAACAAAGGCAGGATTCAGATTTTTGTTTTCTATTATATTAATCATCTTTTTCCATACCAATAATCATGGTACAGTCTGATTGATTATTGATAATTCACAGATTGGATTATTCATCACCAAACAGTAAATGTTTTGAATCATCATCATCCAGTGTGACCTTCAATTCCCTGTCATGCTATTTCATCAGCTTTTCTATAAGCTCTTCCAATTTACCACCATTTTACACTTGATTTAACACAGATTACAAAAACATGAGGCAGACTGAGATCAATTTACCTTATTAAATATACATTTATATAGTGTAGTCAAACTTAAATCTGTATTTGCAATAAATTAATGTAAGGCATTTGCACAGAAGATGCAAATATCTTCCTATGCTTAGTTAAAAATTCCTTATCCTCATCATGTGGTCATTTTAATTCCTTGGAAACTTGTGAAAATGTTCTTTACAAAAACAACTCAGCCCTCAGAAAATAACAGTGTTCCCACTTCAGAGGAAGAAAGATTACAAAGGTGATACCCGGGATCTACTTTCTGATGTCAGAGCAGTTTGATGCATTATCCAAAATGTTGAACCAATTTTCACAATCCAGTTGATCCTGTACAACAACCAGCACAGTAGATACATGTCGCCTGAGGGAAACATCACCTTTTTAAAATATACTCACGTCTTTCCTGCAGCTAATCTTCATTCATGTATACAGATTTCACCTCTTTTGAGCCTTTGATGGTTGCAAAGGAGGGAGAAAATCTAATGTTACCAAAACCATTTGTGACAGAGGACATCTCCAGGTTTGCTGTGTAAACACCAGGGATTACACTTCAGGTTGTATTTTCTTTTTTTAAAGTCTGGAATCTGCAGTTTCCAATATAGGACCAGTTCTTAGGGTCTTTGTCATCAGTGACCTTTTGCATTCAGCCTGTAATAATTCCTGACAGCAGCAGTAAAGTAACCAGATGTAAAGCACAAAGGAAATGGAGGAGCTGCTCACAGCTGGGAAAAATGAAATAAGTTTTGGATGGTAGTATTGATTTGGGACATAGAGTTGTTTCCTGTTGTGATCCACATTGCTCCATGAAAGAACAACAGCGACCCTGGGTTCGACTGAACAGAGGAGTTATCTGGTGAAGATGTCCTGTGCATCAGGTGTAATTGGTGCTTTAATGCTAACATGACAGCCATCACTTGCAGCAGTCCAGTTAACTAAACTCTGCATGACCAGCCAAGTGTGCACAGCTTTGCTCCACATCAGTGTAGCTGTTGTCAGAAGATGATGGATGATCTGGTCCTTGAGGCTGAGTAGCTGGGGCTACAACTCTGTGCATGCACGAGGAGCTAGTCTATATGTTGGCCATATAAACAGGCATCACGACACGATGCCACTGCTTTTGAGAGCAGAGAAAATCGTGTTTAACTTTCTGAAACTTTACAGTGGTTTTGCCTGTGAAACTAAAACATACATTTAATTCTAACTTGATAAAAATTAAAGATGAAACATGAATCATGTTGTTTATCTTGTGTGCAAACCAAAGTAAACTTCTGTTCTAACTTTGCACTATAATTCATATATATTTAATGTTGTATAACCAAATCAGACATAGACATTCAGACAATGCAGAACGAATTCATGCTTTGATTTAAATACAGAACAGTGTAAGCCCACCGGCATCAAGCAGCTTTAACTAACGTCCAAATGGAGCCTGAAATACCAGCGAATACATGAATACATAAAAATACATGAAGACCATAGGACTCTGTGTCAATGGGGACCCTTTCAATTTGAATGCACACATATAAACATAATTGTAGAATGATGAGAAGCAGTGCACAGACAAATGATTTCTGACCATGTGTCTGTGTAGGCCTGCAGCCATTTGACTGGCTGAGTAATTCATGGGACCTGCAACATGCAGCATCGGCTGTTGAAGCAGAAGTCCTTGAGGGTAGAGCTGGGGATGAGTGTGCTCGGGGCTGGAGATGTGCTTTTTCAAGTTTACTTAAAATGAGTTCAGTTAAAAAAGCAACAGTATTGAGATGGTTTAAACTTGACAAATGGCTCTTCAGCTTTTTCTGGATTCAAGTGGATGTAGCAAAAAAAGAGCAGCACAGGGACGAACTCTTGCAGATCTTGTAGTGTCTTTAAGTGAACAGTCACCACTTGAAATCTGTAGTTATTTCTTTAACGAGTTCTGGATTTCGAACAAAATAGACACAAGCACCTTCTCATTTCAGTCAGTTGACAGCTGTTGGTGAACTTACATAATTAACATTAGTTATGTGAATTGGATTAAAACTCTCAGTCTTAGGTGTTCTTTTTAATGTTTTGGTCTGACTCATATGTAAACCTGAACCCTGCAGAACGGTCTTAAATGTGGATTTGCTGCATGTGATTATGGTATCTCAGTAACAGGCAGCACACCGTTCAGTTTATGTCCATTTTTTTTTTACATGAGAAAAGGATCTGAGGATGAGGATGAAGCATCGCGTTTAGAGTGAACCTCCCCAGAATCTACCAGCAAACATCACGTCTGTGTATTTAGATGTTGGTGTAGTCCTTACGCTTCAGTAGCACTGCTAACAACACTCTGTCTGCACATGACTTGTAAACTCCAGCTCAGGTCTCTCTCTCTCTGCCAGAGCTCAGCCTGCTAGCTGCTGTCAATCGAACATAAACACAGAAAGATAAAGAGGAGCATTTCTCATATTTCCCCAAATACTTCTTTTTCTATTAACAAACACGCTGACATTATTTTCGACTCTGGGAAGGGATGACTAACGTGTTTAACAATTCACAGAAGCTGAACTTTCAACATGAATCTCCTCTTCGGCACTTTTCGGTGGGCTTGGCAAAGATGCTAACACAAGAAGTGTTCCTCCCCTAAACCACCTCCCTGTCATTTGCAGCGTTGTCTTACAGTCGTGATGCGTGGGGCGGTAATGGGAAGTGATGCTGCATCGTTAGTTGTGAATGTGTGTGTCTGCTAATCGCCTAATAATTGGATGTGATGGCGGAGCGTAGGCCGTGATGATGAATTACCGGCAGCCGAGCTGTGAGCACAGCAGGTAGGTGGCAGATGCTGCAGGTGCTGAGTTGGTGAGTGTGTGGTTTCCTGCTGGTGTTGCATGCGTACATCTACACTTGCACACACACACACACACACACACACATACATATACACAAAGGCAGAGACACACTCATGTAACAGGCACATACTTTGCGTGGATAAAGAATTTGCATAGATGCCTCGACATGACAGTCACACACCTCTAGAAAGACTTGCATACCGAATTCAAACATAATGCAAGATGGACGGGGATCAAGCCGAGCCCTAGCACACACACACTCACATTCACACACACACATACAATAAGGAAGTCACATGGGAAAGCCAGTGAAACAGAGCTTATATAGAAGCAGCCCACCATGCTGAGGAGATCTGCTCGGGGCTAGCTGTGCAGACTGCTGAAGGAAGCTTGTCTAATCTACTCTCCATGTGAAGTGGCAGTCACACTGGTTCAGTCACTGTTTCAGAGCTCTGAAGGAGAAATGATTCTTGCCATTTTCCTTTGTTCTTTCATTGTCATTTTCATTCCATTGTCAGTGCCAATCCCCTCCCCCCACCCCCCGTACAGAGTTGTCATCCCACAGAGTCAAGCTCGATAAAACTGATGAGATCGGCACTTGACTTTACACAGAACTGGAAGGATTTATCGCACCTGAACCCTTCAGTGATAATCAGGGTTTATTCTTTAAATTCTTGGAAAAGACTTGCTGAGGAAGCAAAAAATTTCACCACAGAAAATTATAGTTCATTATATATACTGTAGAATATGCCTTAAAGGTATTCACTTAAATGTAAAAGTAAACCTAATTTATCATCTTAAATCACACACTGTGGCTGGAACAGGGCTCCAGAGCTTTTAATTGAAACACTATATTAACCTTGTTGGGCCAAATTAAATTCTGGTGTGACATTTCAAAGTGGAGAAGTGTTTCCTACACGGCAGTGAGAAAACTTTTTTGTGAGTGTTACCAAACAAAGCATTATCAATATTTCCTGAGGTTCACAGCAGAGAGGGAGTGTGGTGATTGGACCTAATTGAAGTGAAGCATCTTCATCAAGCACATGAAGATAGTCCTGAAAATGCTCTGCCTGAGGGTAGACTGGCACCACAAGGAGAGAGGGGATTTTCTTGATTGAACTTTTACCAAAGCCACACATATAATTTTTCAGATCTTCCACTAATCTTTGTTATTTAATTATTTTTCTTTCAACCTCTAAATGTTTGTCTCAGTGGGTATAAGAGGGTCCAAGCAGTCAAATGACAGGCAAGTGCTTTATTTTACCCAGAACATGCCAAAAATACGAAGGAATGAAAATCTGCACCTTTAATTACTAAATGAGCCCTTAAAAGAGATCAAAGCAGCACAACTCTACACAGAGAAAATTCACTAACAGAACAGGATGTTAACTCTACAAACTGGACTCACAAAGTGAGACAGGCAACAGTGACTGATCAGACCATTGGAAACAAAAAGGGGAGAAACAACATAGACAGAAACTAAAACTCAATACAAAGACAAGGTCCACTTACTGAGCTTCTGTATTTAAGCGGGCTATGTTTTTTTTTTTTACCTGAACCAGGAAGCACTGATGCAACAGATACGCTCAATCAAAGACAAAAGAAAAAATAATTAATTCAACTTATTCAAACTAACAGTGACCGAACAACGTGAAAGCAAACGTGCATGTTTCATTTAGAAACAGTGTGAAACAAATGATAATGATGTGGGAGAATGTTTGAAACCAAACCTGCCGTATACATTCATCTGTAGAGTGTGGTGTGACTGGATGAATATCACCATTTTCTTATTGCCCCTGTGTGGCTGTGGATACGGCCAAATTTTCACCCCTGAGCCCGGCTATCCAACATGGAGACATGTTTTTTTTGCCATGAGGTACTTTTCAGTGTCAGTCAGAAGAACATTTTACTCTTCAATCATCCAGTTCATTTCAAATCACCACGTTTAAGGAAATGAAATCAGTGACAATGAGTCATGACTTTGCTTAAAGGGGTCACAAACCAAAAACATCTTTGTCAGACGTCTGTACATCATACACACAATGTTAGATGCTGATCAGCAGCTTTTTTGCAAACATTTACCACAGCAATAATGTGCTTAATTACCCTTATCTGACATTTTAAAATTGCACTGATCTGCCTCAGGGCTCCAGTATAATAACTTGTTCCTGAGGATGTCTTGATCATTTTTTTCCTGTTGAAATAAAACACCCTGTCTGATGTCATTTTGCAGGTTGTGTTTCTTTCATGTTCAGTTTGTGTCATTTTAAGACATCACATTATTTTCACAAAATTTCAGGAGACTGGTCTTAAATGAAACGTACATTCGATTCACTCCACTGCAGAAACTGATTACTCTTCCTGTTAAGTGAAAGTGAATTCACATCTTGGGTTTTTCGCTGTGAATGAGTTCCACTGTTACAGATGTGCTTGCCTGCTGTCACAGCCTACAAATGTAAAAAGATTCAGAACTAGCCTGAGGACAAGATTTGGGATAGAGTATGTTTTACCAATGACAGGGAAAGTAGAGAGATGATGTCCCTAAAGCCCAGACAGGACTCGGTGTTCCACAACACTCTTGCTGGATTGTCAAGGACCTCTCAACTCCAACCTGCTATTCACGCTCAGCAGCTTTGGAGAGCTGCAGTTTTCACACCTCTTCCCTGGAGTGACACCTGCTCAGAACGTGCACTTCAGCAACAATCGTGACAAAAAATGTCAACATTTTTCATTCAGATATTTATTAGGCTGCTGGGAAAGTTAGGAAGTTATTGGTCAAATAACATGGCTGAAAGTTGTTACCTGTGTTTGCAGAAAGATTTGATAGACTGATTTTAATCTTCCCAAAATCTAACATTGGCTTCCACACCACATGAACCCAGATGTCAAGACCATGTGTTTGTATAGGCAGCATCTGCTCTCTGCAGGGAAATGACAATCAGATATGAAATAGGTAGAATTCAGACTGTGGAAAGAATACAGATATCTGCTCAAAAACGTAATGAGATCCCACCTAAACTGAAGGTGATATATGTTCTGTCTGTGGTTTGAGGGGAGATTCTTGCTGAGGCTTTCCACAGCTCAGCCTGGATTAATGGAATGACAGAGTTATATATGACCAGGTTTTGATGGATGTAGGTTTGAGTGAGATGATATGGATGCAGATATTAGTGGTTTGGTGCTGTTGAAATAAAATGTTTTTACATCCTTAAAGCTACACGAATACTTTATATGCTAACAACTCTTCAGAGAGTTTATAGTGTCTTTTAGCTCGTTCTTCTGGTTTTACAATCTGCAGCCTCATTGTTTCAGTTCACTCTGGTTTCCAAATGCTGTTTCCATTTGCCCGGCAAATCAGTCAGTTAACACTGTGTTGCGTTTAGCTGATACAGAGTCAGACAAGTGACATTGCTGGAGACAACAACAGAGCTACAAGAGTGGTGAGCATTGGAATTACATTCACCAGGCTGCCAGAAACAGGGCTTCAAATGGAAGAAATAGTTTCTCTGTGTCTGCTATAAATGCAAACGACAAATGAATGAATGAAGTGTGTTTAGCTTGTTGTGACGGCCCCAATAAGCATCCAAAACATTGGCCCCAAGCACTGGAGCCCTGTTTAAGTTTCATCATTTTTCTGCAGAATAATATTGATCTGGTGATATTTAACAATTACATTTACTTGCTGTCGTCAGGGATGCTCCTCATGTCAGAGATACATCAATTATTCAGCACTATAGGATTTTGAAAAATGGCCAATATCCACACAATAACAACAAAATGTCTCCAGCATCTATTGATCTAAATCTAAAAAAACAACACAAAGTATTATGGGCTGATGTTTCTGTTGGAAACATATCCTGACTTCTATCTATATTATATACAAAAATACATATGCATAATATGTGTTTTTCAATATTCAGTACCTCATAAGCAAATGAAAGCCCATTGTTCTGTGTTTTGTTGTTGGTGTTAAAAGACTTTCTTCCTTCCTTTCAGGAAAACAGAGCTCATTGTGTCTACAGTACATCTTAGTCTACTTATCTGGACAGAAGTCCCAACAGGTGCATTATGTGATCAGGATCAGGTAGGGTCAGCCAGTAGGATCAGGAAGACCTGGGTTAATAGCACTCATGGTTGTGACTGGGTTACCATGGCTCCAGCAATCACTATCAAATTCCAGTGATGTATCACAAGGCTGGAACAGAGAGGAGACATGTTTTCATCTGTTTTCCAATCTTAACTTTCCAACATTTAATTTTCTTATAACAGAGAAAGTAGAAAAGAATTTCAAAAAACATAGATCATAGAGAAGACATGATACCAGCCAAAGTATGCATAAATATATTAATAGTGGCCACTTGGTATTTTTGTTCCAGTAATGTTCCCACTTCTTTCAACATCTTGCAATCTATACTGTGGAAATTAACATATTTTTTCTTGCTCTTTTTCAAAATAATGTGATTTCTGTCAGGAGCGAGGGGAGGGATTGCAGGGGAGCTACGAGTCTCAACCCAATTAGTGACCTCGTTCACTGAGCACATCTCGTCTTTTTTCTCCCCTCCTCTCTTCATCACACTCTCTATTCACTACCACCCTTCATAGCCCTCCACCCTCTAAACCCTTCCTTTTCTTCTCCACTATACTCTATTCTCTCTCTTCTCTCCCCTCTCCTGTTTCTCTCTTTTTCCCTCTCCGCACAAATGAGTCCATTTTGCCCCAGGGATGAGACCACGGTGGTTAAATCAGATTGGGGCAAGGTTATATTTGGACTGTGGCAAGACAGAGAGAGAGAGAGAGAGAGAGAGAGAGAGAGAGGCATCAAACAGCTGGGCGATGACTGCATGGCCTATTTTACATCAGCAAATTGGCTGACAGTGTTTCCCAGGGTGCATTGTGCTGACAATATTAGTATTATTAGTTTAATAAAAATCTCAAACTCATTTGAAGCTGCCTTACTAATTACCATTAACACACATGGTCAGCAATACTGAACCATGATGATGATATAGAGGAAATTTTAACAATAAAGCCTCATCAATCAAAACAGACATGTAGAGAAGTGTTGCCTTCACAGGTCTGTTTTCCTACATCACATAAGAACTTAGGGACTATAAAATGTTTTCAGATGCTGTTATTTCACCATCTCTACTTTCTTCACTCCACATTTCAAGGAGACTTTCGGTGTCACCTGGAAACCACAGCATCGTCCCGCCAGCTGCCATGATTCATAGTTACATAACAACATGAGGCGTGTGGAGTCATTAACAAAATAAGCCCGGCTGCCAGGGGGACCACAGAAAAACTCAGACCACAGTTTTAAACTGGATCTTATACCGTTTCTCTGGACCAAGACCAGATTCGTCAGCAGCTTTCACCCCCTCAGCAAATGTTCCAAACTCTGCCTTAAGTCTGAAAAAAAAGATTCTCTGTGTATAAACCCTTTAAATGTTCAAATAATGTCATAGATTTTGTTTGTATCAACAGATTGTGTTGAAGGACATCCCATAAATCATTTATAGTGGGGAGGAAATTAATGCTAGTGGATACTGTGGGATGTAATTTGGTGAAAGAAAAAAAAAAGTTGAGATCCAAAAAATATAGAGAGATACTGTAGCTCTGCTTAATGCTCCAGTAATCATTTGTTAATATATGAATTCACAGTGATGTGAAACCACAGATAATTTGCAGTTCTACTTGTCTTTTTAGCCTCTTTTCGCTCATTGTTTTGGTTTGATAGAATATCTACCATATAAACAGCTCTCATCAGCAGCTTTTTTCACCCACCAAGTTCTGATGAAACCAGTTTACGCCACCAGCCCTGCACCAAACAACAAACAGATGAAGGAGAGAAACATTTAACAGCTAAATATCCACAGATTTTTGATCTATTATCAAAAGTTCAGCAGCAGAAATTAGTTTATTTAGACTTTTTGAGGTCACTTTAGCTTTGTTTCACTTTACTTTACTTTGGTTAAATTATTTTAAATCCAAGGACATATTATAGCATGGAATTACCTCTTCTTTAACCCAATAACTCAGCTGCCATCCTGCACCAGTCTTCAACAGTCATAGAGGGAGAACACAGGAGCCAAACAGGCTGATTTCTACACCAATGGCTGCTGTAATAGACAGAATATGCTGCTTAGTAAGAGTGACATCTTGTTGCTACAGCTCTGAAGACTTTGTGTGTTTATCTCCTTTGAACAGCCACATCCAAAGTAGCTTATGAATTTAAAACCAACCATACATTATGTATACAAGGCATTTCTCACTTTCTCTAAGTAGAGTTGCATTCACACCAACATGACTGATCGTTTTGATTTTTATTACCTGAGACTTCTGATGTCAGCAGATTTAGAGGAGTGTTTGCCTTCAGTGTTGACACACTGTCATGATAGTTTATGATGGGAAATGCTAAATATTGAAGACTACAAAAATGTCCCATGTCCCAGGAACAAATGCCACATGAAGACTAATGTGGACAGCTTTTCCCAGTAGGAAAGAAAAATGGGTGCAATATAAAATAAAAAAGGACAACTCTTCATTTCTGAAATAGCTCATAGGGAGTGCTGGATTTAAGATCTAATAATGTAAGAGTATACAAAGGGGATTTTTCCTCTGAGTGAGCTTTAAAAGAGGGTTTACCCTCAACTACCTCTCTACAAGTTAAACCAGCATCATGACAAAGGATTATTTGTTCGCCCTCACCTAGAAAACCACGACACCACTGGGAAAACTATGTTTCCTTTGATGCATACATTATTAACAGCTACTCAGAGTGCAAACAAATCCCCCTGAAAATGGCAACTTTGATGAAATGACAGAGAAGGGAACATCAGCTGTTGTCAAAACTGTTGCCACAAGAGACTCTTAGTTCAATATTGAGATGCCATACATTTCAACTGAGATTTAATTTTCTGCTTGAATCGCGGAGTGTGAAAGTAATCATACAGTCACACGTCATCATTTAGACAAGTTGTCATCCCAGGATTGGAATTTCAATATGGCAGCATGCATCCGTCATCCCCAGATTAGACTTTCCATCTCTGTGGTTTTCATCCGGCAGGTGATGTGTAGGTGAAGTACGTTATATAACCCATAAAGCTTTCAATCCTTACTGTTGTCTTTCTCTCTGTTCAGTGTTGTTTTGGTGTGGCAGGTTGGTGGACAATGATGTAAGGTATAGAGATGTAAATGTTCAGCAAAATGTTCTATAGCTGACAAGTAAGTTTACACATTCAAATCACACACAGAAGATGAGTTATTCATTTTGGAAACACAATCATCAGTATCTATACTGGCACAGAACAAGCAGGAGATTGATTTTTTTTCTTCTCTCTGATAAACTCTAGTATTATCTGTGCCTAATTCCAATCTCTATTTAAGTTTAAATTGCATGTTTCATCTGTATAACTGACTGGTTCCTCAAACTATTATTAATCACCGACAGAGACAATTGGAATGATTGCCATTCATCTCCCACATTCACACACACACAGACTAACAAAGATCATGGATCTCATCAGCGAGTGTATGTGTGCATTCATGCATGTGTGTGTGTGCTTATGCAGTGTGGGGTGGGGTTTTTGTCCATTTGTTAAGCCTATGAATAATAAGAAGCACCCTGCACAAAGTAATAGATGAGATTTTCAATGGTAGTCAACTGTGTATTGTGAGGAGGGTCGCTTGTTACACCTCTGCATAAGTGAGTCCCACAGTGTCTGTATAATTGTGAGTAAGCTACTCACTATGCAGTACATGCAAAGTACTGGTAATAAATAATACAAGAGGCAGCAGCTCTGCCGCAGCTATTTCCACATTATCAGCCTGTTAATTTGTAATTGGGCTGAACTCCCCCCCCCCACTGTTTCACAAGTCACCAGATCCCAGAACTGAAGGCTGAAAGACACATGACACGGCCAGAGGCTAAGCTGATGAGGAATGTCACGGCTGGGCAACGGTGGAGGAAGTACTCACATCCTTTACTTTGGTAAAAGCAGCCACACAACAATCAGAAAATACTCATGACAGATATAAAGTTCAAAAGTTTATTTAAGTAAAAGTATACAAGTGTTATAAAAGTAGAAGTACTCCCTGCTGGTCCTGTGACTGATAGTATTGTAAATGACAGGATTAGATGCTGGTACTGATGTGTCGGTGTGTAAGCAGCATTTCACTGCTGGTTTAACCTACTTTACACACAGCTGGGTTTAGTCCAGTGGTTCCCAATCTAGGGCTCTGTCCCCCTCTAAAGTGTCACAAGATAAATCTGGGGGGTGGTGAGGTGATAAGTGGGAGAGGAAAGAAAACCCACCCCACTGTAAATTTGGGATCGTTTTCTAATATGTGTTCTTTGTGAAATATTTGACAATTCAACCCCTTAAGCAATTATCCACCCATCCATCCATTATCTATATTGCTTATCCTTAAGGGTTGTGAGTGGGCTGGAGCCAACCCCAGCTGACACTGGGCGTAGAGGTGGGGTACACTGTGCACAGATCGCCAGTCCATTGCAGGGCTGACATACAGGGACAAACAACCACCTTAGAATCACCAAAGCTGGAGTCCAGGAGGCTTCACTCCCTCCTGACACTCAGCTGCATCTGAGACTGGAGAGACAAAGAGGAAGAAGAGGGCATCTCGTTTTTGTCTCATCGCCAAGTATATTTCACTGAGCTGTTACAGTGACGTGTAGAGTCTGGATGTTAAATGAATACTTGAACTCACTATGTTAGTTTACTTTTACTGTATTCAGCAGAAAAAGGTGGAGTCTCCAGTTCAGGCAGATGAAGGAGCCTTCCATCTGAGACAGCCAGGGTTGACTCAGACTGCACATGGGCCGAGGTCAAACCATGGCAGTCCACACCATCAGGTGGAGTCCAACACAATGGGTCTGTGGGAGAAAGTATCTGTATCCACCCGACAAAGCTGTTTACCTCAGTCAGCACAAAAACTTTCTCCAGAGCAGATCTGGCCTGCTTCAGGTAGGCACCGGCACAGAGACTGTTTATATATTGTTTTTATATTCCAGGTTTAGTTTGGTGTAAATCTTCATCTCAGAAATACTGCTGAGGGTGAAGAAAATAAGCTCCAGTCTGACTTTTGTCTTACGTCTCGCTGTGTTTAAGGTTTCCCCAGCCTGGAGCAGATTTGCTACATGAGCTCCTGACACTGAGTCATTTTGTTCAGGAGTTCAACAACCAGGAGAAGGTGTGGAGCTCTCACCCCTCATCAGGCGCAGCACCTTGTGTACACTCACACAGATGCTATCGCTCTTTGGTATCTCCATTAACAGATACAGGTCAGCTTGAAGTAACAAAAACTGACAAACATCCTTTCTTTTTTTCTTCACCTCTTTCCAAAAGGTGTACGCAGGTCGGAGTGCACTGCTTCTCCAACAACAAGGCAGAGAAAAAGTGTCCAGGCTGCTCTGTACATGCTCACATCGCCTCCCACATGTTGAGCACGTGGATCTGTAAAGACAGAGACGTTTTAATATTTTCTGTGGATATTATCTTTGGCTGCAGATCTTCCCGGTGCATGAAAATGTATTTGTCGGCTGTATTTTGATTTGAGTTGTCCTTTTATTCTGCAGATGTGCTGTGCAATCCATGAGCAATGAGGGTTACAGCAGCCTCTCCCTGGACCTGGAGCGTGGAGGCTCAGTGAGCCAGTGTCTGCAGGAGCGCCTGAAAGTAAATGCAGCTTATTTACTCAGACTTTTGTGGAATTTCAACCAGAACACGCTCCATCCTCCCTTCAAAGTTTGTGGATTTGTCAAAGCAATTCAGATATCACCAAGGAAAAAATTCAAACTACAACATGAGGCCTGTTCCTGAAGGAGGAGCCGGTCGGAGTATCAGTGCGAGTGTAGAGCTAAAGAGTCATCAATGCGGCGGCCGCTCTTGACCCTGCCAGAGTGAGTAATGTCACATCCATCACAAACCTGACCACAGTGCAGTCAGGTCAGACTAAGCAGTTTCCCTCCATCTGTCCTCCTCTTTCAATTTGTGATATAAATCTCTCTTCTGTCAAAGTGGCAGAAAAGATTCAGATTCATCCAATCTTTCAACCTGGGGGTGGACAGACCCGTCATGTTGTCAGGAGAGCTGGTGGTGAATCTCCAGTCCAGTGGCACAGCACAGGTAAGGATGTTGTAAAGTAAAGAAAAGGCACACAGATCCTTTGGGCTGATCAGTGTATTTCATGTGTTGTTTCATATGAAAGACACAAACAGAGCACAAACACTCATGTTTTGGTGGAGGAAAAAGGATGCTTGTGCAAATAAGCAATATGACATTATTGAAAAACACTAACACTGTGTGTTGTTTTCCTTATCAGCAGGAGAGGATGGTTGGGAGATGGGCCTGCTGCACAGGAAACTAGCCAAATAGCAGCAAGGACCTGCAAGCTCTACAACGACTCCTGCTGTTGTTGGCGCAATTAAGAAAATAAATTTTTAAGAAAGTTCCCAGTCAGCTCAAGAAGTGTCAATATATTGATCAGATATGGCTTATACACCCCTTTAATCTCAGCAGATGAACCAACACGAGCCTTTGCAGCAATTCAGAGCCAGAAATGAATTGTTGGTCTGGTTCCATTTAAAGTGTCTGGCAGCTCCAAAGCTGTGCTGTTATTTGTTCTTTTCATTTACTTTTGATGTCATTTAAAAATTGAAACTGTTGTAATTTGCTGTAGTTGTGCCAATAACCAAGATAAAGATGTTAGTTGACTGATGCAAAGCTTGAATGTCGAAGTGAGCAGCATGTTAATTTAAAAAAGAGGTGAAGTGAACTCTGGTGAGTTCAACAAAAATAACTTGTGTGAGAGGGGAAAAAAACCAACAAATAAAACACCAACCTGCCGCCCACTCTCCTATTACAGACCACTGGGACTTTCTCAATACAGAGCACACCAAGCGTGGCCTCACACACTTTAACGTTTGAATTTTATAGCTGGACTCTGGTGATTACAGAGACTAAATCTCAACTCTGAGGTTTCTTTTGGAAGAAAAAAAAAACCTCTTTGACCATGAGCTGCACCAAAAGCTATTTCTGTTGACTAATCTGTGATGTATGTTGAAAAATATGAATTTTTGTAAATAATCTCACTGCCTCTGTATACATTACATATATGTATTGCTCTTTATTGAAATATGGTGATCTCTGTAGCAGTTAGGACCCCAAAGTCCGCAGGGACAGTGAGTACTACTACTGATCAATACAGACACGAACCTTAACTTTACCCTCACTCTAATTCATTGTTGGTTTTAGTACTTTATGACAAGCATCGAATAAAATCAGAATATCCTTTTAAAAAACTATAACTTTGTCCAAACTCACTGATGTTGATATCCTCGCTGCTGCACGGTTAGTGGAAAATACGGTGTTCATCACGGCTGTCAGCGCTTTTATACCCAGGCGCTGGGAGGACACGCCCCCCAGCGTCCCCACCACTCACAGGGCAGAAAGTGATTAGCTCATCGCGGCTGTCCGTCACGCCTATCTACCGTTGCTTCCTGTGTGAGCCGTTGAACTCGGTCTGTCTGCAGAGAGTCTCCGGTATGGACAGCCGCCTTACTCCTCAACTTTTTACCGGAGATTTTACCGCTGTTGTTTTACATTTGACACCGTTTATATCATCTGGAAATGGATTTCTGAACGGAATAAGCCGAAACTGAGCTCGACGAGAGTTAATTCGACCGTTTAGATTCATTTTTTTCTGTTGTTCGAGTTGTTGAAGGAAAGGAAGAGGGAAAATGCCAGTTGCAACTCTTCTGCCTTTTACCGCGACTCCGAATAGGAAGTCTGCCAGCCCGACCTCCTTCAGGTTGACAGAGAAATTTATTCTGTTATTAGTGTTCAGCGCTTTTATAACGCTATGTTTCGGGGCCATTTTCTTTCTACCGGACTCGTCCAAGCTGCTTAGCGGAGTTTTCTTTCATTCCTCCGCGGTGGAGACCAACACCCGCACCGGTCCGGACAGCAGCGACTCAGGTTCGGCTGGAAACGACGAGAGGGTCCTCGCCAAAATCAGGAAAGACCACGAAAAAGCTCTGTTAGAGGCCAAGGATACTCTACAAAAACGGCCCGACGAGATAAAACAAGACATTATTAATGACAAGGATAAAGTTGTAAAGGAGAGTATAGGTCAAGGTGGGAAGGATCTCAATAATTTACCTTTCGTTCAGTATCACCGCCCGCCCGGGGCGACTGGACACGAACCTCTGGACCCCGAGACCAGGGACAGACGGGCTAAAATCAAAGAGGTAAGGATCTGTTGAGCTCACTCACTGTTCGTTCCGGAGAAAAACGCCACTCCAAACCCCGCCAAAATTCTGACATTTATAAACAATTACTTGACCTACGGTACTTTATATTTATGATAGAACATGGCTCAGACGTTAAGACAAACCATTTATAACCCCTCTACAATTCGGCTTACATTCGATACACCAATGAGCGTTAAAAGTGAATAAAATGTGAACTTTTACAAAATGTTCGCTTGTTATCAGGAAAGTCTTCTCCGCCGGTGTCGCTTCTCGCGGAGAGCTGTGGCAACAGTGTACAACAAATATACAACTTGTGATTTTGCTTAATCAAATCTGATCACAATGGATCTTTTTTAGCCGAAATTGGCAGACCACCGTGTAACGTTTAGCTTAAGATATTATGCCATGTTGTGAGACCTGCGTACACCTGTGGGTGAATTTGACACGTGGATTTAGCAGATTTTTAAACGAAGTTCGGCGTGACGTTTTTCTTCACACGTAATTTAACAGCAGTCAGTTCCTGGGGAGAAAAAAACGGAAGGAATGCATACAGGATCCACGCCGCCCCCCTCCGGGCTGATCTACCTGTCTTTCAAGTTTCCTATGTCAGGACGATACTGGACTGGCTCAAAGCCAGCCCGGATCAGTTATCACGAAGTAGGAAAACTGGGGGATCATGGATATAGAGAGTAAAACACACCTTTTAGCCTTTCACCGTGCTTTATATGACTTAGATTCACAGTGTGCTCCACAGATTGTAACCTGGAGATGGGATATTTTAAGGGAGCCTGCGAATTCATGCTCTGTTTCATATCATTTTCCCCCCATAGCAATGTTTTTGTGTTACGTAATTATTACCAATTGGAGACATAATATACCTTAATATTTACGTACAGAGATAGTGTGACAGTGCCCCTGTATATCCCTGTTACTCAGTGGCGTGTGTGCCCCTTGATGTCCTCTCATTCCACATCGGTGAGAGCAAAACGCTAGCTCTGTAGCCTGCAGCAGGGTGAAAAACACCAACAGGTAGCATGTCTGATATTATTGTGTTATGTCATTGCACTGTGTTTGTGTTTGTGTAGGGGGAAACAAGTGGAAAGCCCAGTGGTGAAGTCTCAGAGGTGGTTTCAGGTGGCTTGCCGCTGATGTTGTGCAGTCAGGCTGCTGCTTTTTTTTCCTGTGGTGCTATGATCCCCAGCTCTCCCTCTCTGAAATAACAAAATAATTTTGCAACCAAACCGAGGTGGCAATGGCAGAATTATCTGTAGTGTTATTTTGGAAAAGAGATTTTGCATTTGGAGAGCAGTTGTGGTGGATCTGCTCAGTGGAGTGATTTGATTTCCATTTACTCATTCAGGTGTTAAACTGTTCGTCTCACACAGAGGACCATTGAGTGAGTGAGCTGATAAGGGTCTGGAGTCCCTGGTGGAGCACATGTGGCTGGTGTATAGACTTTCAGGTGGACTGATATTGCCCTCTCATTGAAAATCAGTTGAAAATCAGATATGTGTGGGTCATTTGTGGCGTAGAGCTCAGATGAAGGAGGTCAGGATATGACTTCCCTGAACAGCCTCTGGGGCATCCGTAGAGCTATGGTCAATATTGATGAAACTGAAATATCACTGTGATAGATTTGGGGATTGTTTTTGTGCTTCCAGGAGATATTTCTATGTGTGGAAATTATGAAAAGCGATAACCGTTAAAGACTAATCTGTTATTAAACAGATAATGTTTAATGATGTTAAGTCTTGTATAAAAACATGATATTTTATCCATATATTGCTTAGGTATTTATTTGTAAACGCTGCCCTGAAGCTGAAGAACATCATTGCATGTGTTTGGCATTAGAGACTCACTGTTTGAAAAGCAAATGAGGCTGTGTTTCTGACCTTAAGATGACATCAGCTGCCACTAAAAGGTTAAGAAACCCTGCCGCCGAGCTGTCAGCCACACGAACGTGGCATTAAACACATCATGTCAGCGAGGGAGGCCATACTGTTTACAGATTACAGTTTGCCAATAGTGTGCATCCTCCTGTCAACTGGTTGTCATCACATAGGCTGTATCGCAGATGTCGAATGTGTTTGTCACCATCATCATTGTCGGTGGCAGTACAAACACACAATAACACACACTAGGACTTCAGCTGAAATACAGCTTTTGAATGAGATGTAGTTTTTCTTCCTAGTCCAAAAAAACTTAAATAGAGTTACCTCTGAGGCCTTATGTGTTAAGTGCCAGTGTTTAAGATGGAATAAAATGGTTTATGTCTGTCTTTAATCTGACATTGTGGTTGTTTTCTTTAGAGGTACCTTCAGAGTCCCCTAAATCCCAAATTTCCTCCCTTCAAGCTCAGTTTATGTCTTCAAACTCTGAACTGTGTGACTTTGAAAACAATAGTTAGCAAGGAGAAAAGTCAACATAACACTGGTCTTATTGGGAAAAAAACCCAGCTGTTTTGAATAGTTTCAGGGTCTGTTAAGGCAGCTATCTGTGTTGATACAGTACAGTGGAAACACATGCTGCCATGCAGTGGGCTGTGTTTTTAAAAATGACAAGTTCATTTAAATCTGAAAAAAGGGTACCACTTGTACTGAGGGCTTTAGACTGAAGTGGCTCTTATCCTGCTTTTTGAAGATTTTAGCAGCTCCAGCAGGATCACTAAAATTTTGATTCAGGTCAGTCCATGCATACCCACTGTTTCTTTTTAACATTTTTACCATCAGCAGCTGGTTTTGGGTTTTAGTAGTAAACTAAACAGATCCAACAGTGTTTTAAACAGTAAATCAACCAGCTGTGGGAACCAAGATGACTTTAGACAACAACAAACCTAAAACTAAATAATCTAAATAGTCATTGTGTTTAATTGTTGCACAGGAGGACCGAGGGCAGTGACAGGTCAGTTTAGATGGCCTTGCATTCAGATGTGCATTGTTAAAGGGGTTAATTCCTTTTTATATACTGTACAGCAGTTTCTAAAGCTGTCTGGACATTCTCCAGAGTTGCCCTTTCACATATGCAGCACACAGATGGAGAATGTCCATGTGAGGCGTGTTCTCACCTACTGGTGATGGGTAGAGGTTGTAGGAGACCAGCACCAATCAACAGCACCACAGGAGGGAGGAAGGAAATGTCATCAACGCACCCACTCTGTTTCTGTGAATTCTACAGACAATGACCTGCTCTATTCACACATTGGCTCAATCAGACATTGCATTGACTTTATATAGGCGGCTGGCAGAGTGAAGTTTGTTTAATGTCTGGTCCAACTGATTGGAACATTTGAGTTCACACATACAGCTCCATTGGGTAATGTCCAGAAAAGTTCAAGTTTGCGGTGAATGTGTGAAAGCAGTAGACATAACTATTTCTAGTCCTTTGACCACCCTTATGTATAAGACATTTGGTGCCAGTGGTCAGCTATAGTGGGCACTGTGATACTGTCTTTCATCCAGTCACTGTTGCTGTGTGACAGCTGTGTAGATCACAAGGTGACAGTGTCACAGTGAGGACAAACAAGATTGTCCATCTGTACCTAAATACATCCTAATCTTAATGCAAAGTCATGGTGTTGCAGAAGTGGTCCATGACAGTGCAAATATTTTCTGACAAATGCAAAAGTCTGCCAAATGTCCAACATAATGAAGCAACTAATGAACACAATGTAAACTTTGGGGATAAAGGGTAATGGCAGGAACTACAAGAGAAAGACACCACAAAAACAGTTGCTTTACATCCACTCAAAATGACACAGGATGTGTCCAAATGACATAATACAATCAGGAGTTGAACATAAGAGTAGATTCTTAGAGTAGAAAAGTGTGGCTCTATCAGCCACACTATCAGCTCAACTCATGTTCAAACACAACATACTGCTGAGCAATTCTAAAATAAATATCTTCTCAAGCAAACCACATCATCCTGACCGCAGCTGATATAAGATGTTTAAGTAAATGTTTGCCTGCTGTGTCAGATATCTCTTGTACTCTCACATTCAATAGACGCCTGTTTCTCTGTTTTAAAAAACGAGATGTCATTTGAATAAATCAACAAAAAAAGCAGACTGTTGCCTCGTATGATTTAACATCAGTGTCAGTTATGAGTTTTCATTTGCCTATAATAACATTCCCTGGTCACAGAAACTGATCTTGCAGTTGCAAGTGAGTAGACATAGTGAGGTGCATGAAACCTGCAGCTACTGTATGTTCTGCTTTGACTGGATATAACATGTAACTGAATGAGGTGATCTAGCATATGAAAAGAACAGTTTAGGTACTCAGTTGTCTCCAGAGAGGACTTAGCAGCATGCGGTCTTAGATTATCTGCTAACATCAGTAGGGAGTGTCTGGCTTAAAGTATTTATTGATGTCAGTGAGTTTCAACATGCTTGACCAGTACAGAGAACATTATTAGCACTCCACTGCAACACACAATATTAGCTGAGCTTTTTAAAAAACTAATGAAAGAATTGGAATATGTTGGACATGTCTACCAACACTGCAGTAGTAATTATGCTTGAAATTTATGTAGTAATAGCAGTAAAAGAGGTACTGTAGCAGTAGTTGCAAAAGATGTCATCATGCTGGTGGGAGAAGAAGCTGTAATTGTTAATAACTGCATCAAAAGGAATAGTTGTAGTTCCACCATTAAAAAAAGTGAACAGCTGTTAGGGCAACAACAAATGATTATTTTCATGATCAATTGCTTTGCTGATTACTTTCTTGATATATCAATTGATCATTTGGTGCATAAAAGTGAAAAAGTGCTCACAGTTCTCTAGAGGACGTGGGGATTTCTTCAGATTAGGGTCGCAACTAATGTCTGTTTTCATCAGCAATTAATTTGCTGATTATTTTCTCAATTAGCAGATTAATTGCTTTGTCTCTGAAATGTTAGAAAATAGAGACATTTTCATAATGTTCAACAGCCGAAGCCAATGGACTCAAATTGCTTGTTTTATTTGACCATCAGTCCAAAATATGTGGACAAACGTGACAAACAAAGCATCAAATCTTCACACTTGCGGAGCTGCACATGCCAGCAATTAATGACATGGCTTTAACTAAAAATAGCTTCTGATTAATTTTGTTTTGGTTGACATATCGATTCAGCTCTAGTATTTTCATTTTCTTTCTTTTGGATTTCAATCTTTTGGGCTTCAGCTACTTCTTGGAGCAGTACTTTAACTATAAAATGCTAATAATCTTTGCAGTAATCAAATTAGATTGAGTACTTGTAGTTTTAGAAGAAGTCACAGGATCAGAAAATTGCACCTCAAGTAGTAGTAGTATATTGATAGTGATATTCTGATAGTTCTGATGGTTGATTTCCATCCCAAAGCCTTAACAATACTGCTGAAACCACTGTTCTTGGAGGCTCTTTGCTTTGCCTTGTTCCTGCATTTACCTGGACCAAAATAGCAGCTGGTTAACTTGTGCATAATGATCAAAGGACAAATAGGCTGACATAATTTGCAGTCATAAGTGATATGACAAAACAAATTATTCACCTCATTGTTATTCAGATATTTTAAGCCGTACTTGAGCACAGTTGCACCTGACAGCTTCGGGTTTTAAGGCTTCAACTCAGCTCCTCCACAGATCTCTTCTCTTCGGTCAAGCCAATAACTCTGTTGACCAAACCCAGCCACACAATCACACTCTTACATGCTCCCCATGAACTCTGGTGGCCTGGTGTTATTTAGTCGTGGCTTCTTAAATTATTTGAAGATAAAGCTCTGTGATTCGGGCCTCTCCACTGTCTGACCCAGTCATCCAGGGATCTGCCCTGCGGTGTGTTGTGGTCTGAGTGTTGTGTTTGTCATGGGCAGAGGACAGGCTGCTGCGGCCACTCTGGAAAGGATAAACGGCTTGTTGTGAGTGACCGCCACAATCCTACAATCAGCTAAATCTGTTTGTCTGCTTGAAATCAAAGGCTCTCTGGAGGACCCCTTCTGCACCCCCCTCCCTCCACCTTATCCACACCCTGGGCTTTCACTTGCTCTCAGAGAACCGTTGGAAGGCAAGAGCAGTGGGGGGTAATGATGAAAACGTTGGCTGATAAACGGAGGGAAAATCAAGGTAGATGGGGAAGGTATTGGATGCTAGAACACTTGTGTTATTTGACACAGTAAACTGCTTTTCTGTTTGACAGTAACATGTTTCCTAGCAGCATGGACTGAATTACAGGTCAGAATTTCATAGCAGCCGTGGAAAATATTGAAAACTTGGTGATTTTATTATTGACTTTGGTAAACAACCATCTCCATTACAGATTGAGACTCAATGTAATGATATTAATTGTGATTTAACAGGTAACTTAAGAGAGAATGAGAGTAAAACAAAAGCAGAGCAAACGTTAGAAGGGAACAAGTGAGCATGTGGACACCACTGAGACTGAACTTTCCTTGGTACTTATGTCACATAATTCAGTGTAATTCTCTGGTTTAGCAGTGTAATTATGGAATTACCCTGGCAGATTGGAGTCTCTTTGAACAATGACAAGCAAAGATTAACCTGTGATAGCACATTAACTTTTCAAAGGTCAAAAAAAAGTCACACTTCCTGTATCAGTACGGATGCTAGTTATCAGCCGAACCGGTGTGGAAGGCAGAGAACGCTCCTGTATTTTGATCTTAGTCCAGCTCAGCTTATGGAGAAAGATGTGGAATTTCATATCACAACCATAGGGGGAAACCCTTTACAGCTGACATACACACACACACACACACACACACACACACACACACACATACATACATTAGAATCAGATTCCTCTTTGGCTTGACAAACACACATTTCCATGCTTATTGCCCACTGTCATTTTCAGCCAACACTTTATCTTGCCTGTTCCAGATCTCTCAGCGTCCTCACAATTCATATCTAAAGGATGTTCAGTTACTGTACTAAAGGAAAAATTGTTGGAACTACTGACTGTGAAAAGTCCAGAAGCCACCATTCTACATTAAATATATATTTTTTGTCTATATCATTATAAAGTTCTGTTTGTTGCCTTTGTGTTTATTCATTCAGTGAGGGCACACTCACTTTTTAGTGCCACTGTAATCACACCCTGAGTTGAGATACTGGAAGTGGTATTGGAAGAGAAAAGTCTGCACTGGAGAGTTATGACCCCTTCACACTGGACAGAAAGCCACTAACATCTGGCTTTTGTCTTTGGTGGGACAGGGTACAATCAACATTCTTTCCGGGGTCAAGTGACTCCAACATGACACCGAGGTGGACACGCTAATTTTCACCCCTTTTTACGGTGTGATCCTGTGACATCTGTTGAAATAGCCAGGAACATTTATTGTTTTTTTACAGTCTATGGGAACAATGTGCAACTGTGATTTTAAACTTTATGTGCAACTTTGGCAAGACAGCAAGGTGAGATAGCTTCTCCTGGAAGAGGAGTCGCTGGCCTCTGTGCTGCTTAGTACAGTTTTCTGTCAAACATGGAGAGGCAAACTCATATACCTGAGTTTACCTGACCTGCATATGTGCTAATTTTGGTGAAAGGTGAAATTAAGGGAAACCTGCAGTGGATGATAGGATATCTTTTTACTGTGACATACATTGTTTGGTTCTGAATCTTTACTGGCATTAGTAGGAGTCTGAGAATACACAGTTTATCTGTTCCCCTTTCCTGGGAACTCCCTGGATCTCCTGAAACTCCCTCAAGGACACCAGGGGATGCCTGGAATTGCCCTAAGCCCCACTGCTGAAGCTCTGTGTTTGTGGCAGCATTTATATATATATATATTTTTAGTATAATGATAGACCTGTTGCTAACTAATAAACACACACTCACCTTTTCTGCTCAGAGCAACCTCTGCTGTCCTGTCTGACTCATCATCCTGCTGCTGTTGTGTGTGTGTGTATGTGATGTGATGAGGTGGCGCTTGTTGTTGTTGTTCAATGCAGATGAGATGCAAATGAGCATTTGACTATAGCCATAAGGACAGTTTATTAGCATGTAGGTACTCCTCTCAGCTCACTATCTTAAAAGGACACCCGCTTAACATCCTGTCAACCCATCACCTCTGTCAGCACCTCTTCCTCTTTGATATGCATGTGCACACAGACAGAGAGGAAACTGTAAGCAACACACACACATACACATATACTTACTCGAATGTCTTGCTGTTCAGAGAGCTGTGGATTAGAGAGTGGTGGTTTGTAAAGGCTTCTCCCCGCCGTCCAGAAGCCTACTGTTGAGGAAAGATGAAACATCAATCTTCCCTCTCTCTCTTTCTCTCCTTATATCTCTACATGCCTGTCATTTCCACCCTTCTTCTTCTCTTCTCTCCTCCCTCTTGTCCTCCTCTCTGCCTGCTTCCCCTTTCTCCTCTTCTGCTTTACTGTCTTCAGGATTCAGTTCAGTTGTTTTTTGCCCACTCCCGACACAATTGTTTTCCCACTGTGCGTGCATGTGTGGGTGTGTCTTTGCCAGTGTGCATGTGTGTGTGTTTCACCCAAAAAAAGCACTTCTGCTTCACCAACCTTTAGAGCCTGAAATACATTTTTCTGCTTCTGTCTCTTTCTCAGGCTAACTTGGCAGCCTATGAGTCCTATTTCTGTATCGACCATCTGAACTAATTGCCTCTGGTTCCCTGGTCCTACTTCTTTTCTTAGAGTGGAAACCAGACGTGTGTGTGTGTGTGTGTGTGTGTGTCAGATAGAGTTACTGCTGGGCCCTCCAGGTGCTCTGTTTAATTGTCTAATGGGTATAATAGCTGTGACTCACAACCAGCTTTACTGCCTCCTGCATAGGTATGTATGTCTGTACATTAATGTGTGTGTGTGTGTATTAATGTGTGTGTGTGTGTGTGAGACAGCGCTCCTTTCAGATTTCTGACAATGGAAGCCCTGTTCATTTCCAGTACTCAGAGAAACCATCAATAGCTGCATTTATGTGGAACCCTTTATGTCATTAATCTGACTAAGATCCCAATGTAAACACTTGGATCAGAGCAAACTGGCTCCTTTTAAAACAAAATTTGATTCTTGAAACCTTTCTCATCAGTAAAGGAAAATTCATCATGAAAAGGGTCTTCTGATTGCTCTCTATTTTTAGAATATCTGTCTGTGCATGCTCGCTCATTTGGGTTAAATCAAAAAGTGTCACATCGAGTGGTGTCATGAGGTTTAACGTTTCTGAAGAGGAAAAGGAGACTGCCATCTGGTTGCGTTCTTCTTTTCTAAACTAATAAAGACATGTTCATGCACTAGTACACTGACACTATGAGCTGAAACTTGAAACTACCGCAATCATTGACGTCAAAGCTTCTTGTTTTCTGCTCTATGGAAAGTATGGATTTTGATACAGTTGGGTGGGGCGCATTCACAATATTAGCTTATTATATGAACATGAAACCTGGGTGTGTATGGAGCTGAGACGATGAGTTGATTAAGTCGATTGCTGGGAAATTAATCAGCAACTTATTAGATAATCTATAATTATAATAATGGCAAAGATTGATTAGCTAGATCAGCTTCTCAGATGCGAGTATTTGATAGTTTTCTCTGCTTCATATATTCTAAACAGAACCTATCAAAATGATATTTGATGAGTTGATAAAGAAAATAATTGTTGGTTGCAGCTCTAAAAGTTTTATCTATTGCAAACATCTATTTTCACAAGTTTAAATCTTTTCACTCTTAATTTTCTTCTTCATCATTCTTCAGATGATATTGATAATGTGGTCATGGGAAAGATTTCATATAAAAATGCTCATTGAAGTGAAGCAGTGAATGTAAATTCTTATGGTTGAAGTGGATATTACCCAGAGATTGTATAGGCTACTGTAATATATCAGGATTTCCACCATCTACCCCGTGAAGACAAATCATGCTGTACCTCTAGCCCACGGCTAGGACGCTAGGAGTATAAGATCCAAGTAATGAATATTGTAATAAAGTCACTGTAAATATATAATCCTGATGGTTAGCCTGAGAGGCTTTAGATATTTTAAATCCATATATTAGTATGGATTGTTACAGCACGGCTATAAGAAAGTTGGTGTGGATCGATTTGTCCAGTGGTTGGGTTTTGGGCGGTCGTAGCTGGTTACTGGGAGAGGATGAGGATGAATGTACTCGGCCCAGATCTTTCCCCTGCTGCCTCCTGGCTCTGAGATATTTCTAGCAGGGAATACAGACTCCAGAGTGACTGATAGAGCAATTTTACATATACACACTCAAACTGTCAGTGCAAGCCGTCCATATATTTATGTCTATGTATGAGTCTTGTTGCCTTTGTATAGTCCAGCAATAGCCAGGGGCAAGCCCCAGCATCCCACACACCACAGGCCTGGCTGAGGAGATGATGGTGTATTAAGCTTTATTGCCTGTAGACTGCATCCATCTCAGAGGTACATCTAGGGCTTTACTGCTGTCACTGTATCTGCTCTCCCAGCTCCATTCCTGCTCATGCATAGTCATTGAGCATTAATTTGGAAAAGCTTGGAGCAAAATGAATTAGATCGATCGTTACTACTATATCCTCGTATTTGTGCTGTAGGTCAAGGCATGAGCAAGCCTCGAAGCGTGGAAAGGAAGCTACACAAACAGAACTATACATACAGTATATAGTGTACCAATTGAAATACACATAACCCCCTTGGCATTACAGGACATAGAAAGGAAAGTTAAACATGTACTTCACACTAGCAGCACTGTGCTTGTACACTTTGCCTGCTCTATCAACCACGTTGGCACCAGCTTTAAAATAGAAATTGTTGCCTGGTAAAATAGATTCAGTGACTGGTTTAAATTTTAGAGGTTCTGTAGAAATGCGCAGCAAGCAAAGTTAAAGTCTTTATAAAAGTGATGAAAGGTGAAGCAAATATTGCCAGAAATATATTGAAAATAGATAGTGGATATTCTTCAGTCTTCTCCGTGAATAAAATCTGGTCAGGTGTCATCACATACCTTTGAACCTTGAAACAAAAATCCTTTATCACAGTTACCATAAGGGTGGCTTCATGGCTATTTTTAACCCTAACATTGCTATAAATTGTCGATTAATCAGTGGTGATTGACATAAAATTCAGCTACAACTCTTCTGAGAATCATTCACTGTGTTTTTAAAAGCAGAAATGCCAGACACTCCCCAGTCACAACTTCACAGATATCGCTCTTCTGCTTTTCTGTGTCTTGTATGATGATAGTATGATAATGACTATTGATTGTCTGTTGAGAGTTTAACAGCTTGTGACCAATAATTGATTATAAAGACCAGCTAAGTAAGTTTGGACTATGAATTCAAATATTTGATGGACATAATGCAGATATCTCCTTCAGGGATGAAAGCTGACACAAAACTGTGTAGTGTGTCCTCTACAATGTCAACATTAGAGCATCGGCTAGTTCAGTACATTTTTTCCTTGGGCTTAATTTAGAGATGCATGAACTCACCCAGTTGATGCAATTTTAAATGATTAAAATTTAATGATTTTAAGTGCTGTCAGTGTGACAGGAAGTTTAAATGACCATAAAATTTGTTTGTTGTGTTATAAAGCTGTGTTGTTTGCCATCATAGTGTCCCTGTGGAGATTTGAAATGTTCTCTCAGACATTCAGTAGAAATATAATAGTCAGCCTTTAACTTACACTAGGCTGAAAGAAATTAGTGCCTAGCTAAACGAAATGTCAGTAACAAGTCATCAATAACCATTCAGGCTCTCTGCAAGCATCATTTGAACCACCTCCGTCTGATGCTTCAGTCCACTCTTCTCCACTTACAGCTCGTTTCTAAGCTTCCAAAGAGCTTGATAGCCCAACCATCAACAAAAGAAACATAAACTGGTGGACATGCACTTTAACTATCAAAGAACAAGTCCACAGAGAGGACACTCTACTGTTAGCCTGACATTACAAAATCTGAATTCTGTTTTTTCGGTTGAGCAAAAGGAAGTCTTGTGGTGTTTCGTTTTATTTTATATTTCTTTACCACCCAGACCACCTGGGTGTATAAGCTGACATTTTCAGCTAAAGGTGAGCCTTGGAGTTCTGCTTTTCTTTACTGAATTCTGTCAATACACCACAGGCTTCTGCCTGCAGTAGGAAATGGACCTGGTTTTCTGGTGTGGGTGTGCGTGTGTTCTCTTCCTCTTCCTGCTGTGGGCAGCTGCCTATTGACAGATTCCAGTAGCTCTACAAATGTGACCGTGTTTTATTTGGTGTATGAGGGAGTCGCTCTGTGATCTGGTGTCTGTTGGTTTCTCTTCCCTTTTCTCTCACACTCATTTTCTTTCTATTTCACTGACTTTCTGTCACAAAAATCATAGATCTACAGTGGATTTGTCTTACTACACTTACTGATTACTTACTTATGTCCTGACGTACCTCCCTCCATTTACTGTGTTAATTTGCCATTGCTGCTGTTTGCCGTCAATGAAAATTCCCCACTCTCTCCATCTGTTTCACATTAGAACACTTCCAGCAGTTCACAGGGCACAATCACTCGCCTTCACTGCAAGGTATTCATTGTGAAACATCTGCAGGAAGTGTGTTTCATTAACAGCAAGGTAACACTGAGGGGAAAAAATGGTAAAGTTGAATCAACAGAAGTCAATTAATTAGTTAGTGAGAACAGTATTTCTGCTGAAAGGAGAATCACAGAGAGGAGTGGTGATTGTGATATTGCAGTGATGGTATGTTGCACAGATGTAGGCGATGCTGAATTCATCTTAAGCTCTGTTATAGTTCAGATGATTAGTTCTCTCCTTTTTAGCCTGGATATCATTTGTCTCTACTTTAAAATACTGCAAATACACAAATTAAAACCTGTATTTAAACACAATGGGAGAGTGTTGGACAAAGACAAATAGGAATGTGCCACACATGTCCCAGGCTAGGGTTCAGACAAGGCATACAGTGCATTGCTTTTTGGATCATTAGCAGTCCACAGTAGGACTGCAACATTATTAGCATTCGTTTTGCTACAGACAGTGATGTATGCTGAGGAGAGCGGCCTCTCAGACTCATGGGGCTTTGGGTGAACACACACATGTAGAATCTATGGGCAGGCGTTGCCATTAATGACCATGCCTTGTGCGATTGTCGCAGCTGTTGGATTAGCTGGCTCAGAGGTAACGTTCTGCTAGCTCATTAGCATTCAGAGGTTATTGAGTGCTTTTACAATAACTCTAATATATTGTGTTTTATCAGGGAGAGAACACATTCTCAGGTTTACATAGGACAACATGAAAACCGTGTGATTAAACTGTCTTTCATTGTGTTTGGGTTTGATAAAGGAGATGGAGGCGATAAAATGAAATTACACAATATCATTTTATGTATATATATATATTAAGACACTTATTATCAGTGCAGTTAGTGTGTTGTGTAAGAGTAAATCAGTATACTTCTTTTGTCTAATGACTTAGTCTTTAATGACTTTCTCTTAATGTTCTGTGTGAGGAGAATATGATTAGAGTATCTGCTAAATGATTAGATACTAATGACGACAGGAATGGAGAACAATGATTTTCCTGAAACCTTTTCCATACACATTACATTTTTGTCATCTAATGAAAACCACCTATCTCCAAATTTGGTTATTTTGAATTTTTAATATAGACTGGCAGTGTTCTGTCTTGTGCTCAGAGAATTTTGCAGCTTCTTAAACTACATAAACTGTTTAAAAAGAAACTGGTTAATGTGAAGTAGTGAAGTTGAGCTGCATGGTTTTCTCAGGACAGCAAGAAAATTAGTTTGTATGTGTGTAATTAACTTTCAAAGTCAAAGTCATTATGAACTCAAACTGCTCAAACCTTGTGGTTCATCAGCTGTCTTACTTTACTGAGGTGGGGAGGAGGAACAGTGTTTAGTCAGATTTAAAGTAAAACCTGTGCAACAAGTAAAAATGAGATGCAGTACATTATGTATCTGTATGAGCATAGTATGAATGTGCATCCACATTTCTTTCTTTGCACTGTTGGTTTTCATACCTGGTCCTGAACTGTATTTTTCTGTAGTTAGAATGATAAAATAAACTTGAGCTTGAACTTGAAAATAAAGAGCAGTAAAGCCTAATTCACTGGGTACCTCTTATGGCAGACGTAGTTCACCTTGGCACACAATGCAAGATGAGAGCCAAGCTAACCTCAGTGTGAAATGTCAGATTTTACTCTTCATACCAGCAGCAACAAGTTACAGCATGAGCACTTTCATATTCTGCCAACCGACCTCAACTTAAAAGAATTTGTTGTTGTCTGTTCTCACACAAGACCAGTGTTATTGGAGATGCTTTGCAGGGCTTGGGAATGAAGTGTGTAACACACTGGTTGGGGAGGAGGAGGAGGAGGTGGAAAAGGACTACTTGCCAGGGTATAAACAGTTTAGAAGAGTTAGTTTTGTCTGGATTACAGAAGCTTGTATTAATGTTGAAAATATTGCACTATATTTTGTTCAAGTTCGATAACTTGTATATAAGAGTTGGGACAAATAATCAATATTGTAATATGTTTTTTTTTTAATGATACTGAGGCACACAATTGGTGTTTTTCCCCCCGAGTGCAGATAATTGAACTCTGCCTTCTGGCAGTTGAAACAGCTTAGTTAATGTATTGAAAATCAATAGTTGGCTACAGGACAACACCAAATTTACAGACTGAATAATGACTGCATGTGAATGCATCATTCTGTTCATTAGCCTTCACTTTCAACAGCATAAACACACAGACATTTGAATGTAAAAATGAATACAAACACAAAAATACAAAATATATTCTGAAGAAGTTCCCTAATGGCCGTTTTTCTTCTGTGCAGCATTAACAGGGCTTTGAGCCAAATTTCCGTCCATTATGCACACATCTGTTGTTTGAGATGAGCTCATTGTGTATTGTCAGCTGATCACATTTCCCATTCAGGGTTGTGTTACAACATACTCTGGTTTCCTGTTCGTTCACTGTTTTGTTTTGAAGTTGACCCACCTGTGTGCGTGTCTGTCTGAGAGCGTGTCTGTGATGTTCAAAGATAAGACCGCCTTCACCGAGTCTGTGGACAAAAAAATCTGCCTTTTCACGTGCTGCCAACAAGTCGCCAACTTCTTCCAGATACGAGAAGAAGCAGGCTGCCTTCCAAATGCTTGAGCTGGTTTTGGATTTGAAACCCTTTAGGCTGTCAGTCTCCAGAGGGGATAGAGTATTTTGTGACCAAGCCTTGTAGCTCTGTGATGGAGAAGAAGGGAAATGCTCTTGGATATTCAATATTAATGTGTCCCGAGCACTGCAGGGGTTATGGCCGGCTGATTCTTTCTCCCTAATCCAATTCAGTCTAATACCCAGAATCATAGGCTGTCAATCACATACTCCATTTATTTTTCAATCTTCCCTTCCTTCTCTCCTTTTCTTGTGTGTGAGGGCTGGCATTTTAACACTGCGAGCCCTGCCATCCTGCATATTGTAGTAGCTAAGGGCCTGATAATCTTGTGGTAGGATGTGAAATTGAAGGACCATAACAACTCGCTTGTTTGAGTGTTGGAGCAGTGTTGGAAAGTGAGGCATCTGAACATCACGTCCACCAGAATCATTCATTCAACAAAACACAGTATCTTTATACTAAAAAAGTCAAAATAGATAATTAAGTTTGAAGTCTGCATGTGCTTTCTTTGCAACACAATTTTGTCAATTTCTAATTTGTTTATTCAGAATTTATCAGGTCACCCATCACCATGGGACACATGATTAAGGTTTTTTATCTTCTTACAAATAGACATTCAAGTTGAGCAACAGGACCAGTGTAAGCTTGAGGCAAGGTTTACATTCTTGAGAGGCATTTTCTCAGGCTGAATTTGCAGTTTTTGTAATTAGCATCTGATTTAAGGTTGCAAGCAATTACACGATCAGCGAATGGGACTGCCCTCTGGGCATGCTCTGCAACTGATGGAGAGCCGGAAAGTTGCAGCACGATGGTGGATTTTGTGTGAGTTCAGCAAGCTCAGGAGTGAAGTCAAAATGTAGTAATGCTGAAATAGTAATACTCTTTAATCAGGTAATGACATTCCATAACATTTACTGAGGACACCATTCAACTCCAGCTGAGAAAGAAACAAAAAATGACTGCTCCTAAAATACAACACCACCTAAATATAAATGTCTCACAAAGAGGGTGCATAGTGCCAGGGCGCATAAGCATCTCAGTGAATGTCAACTTTAATGACCACACAGCCATAACTCCCTGTTTGCTCTTTGTTTTGGCATCATAAAAGTGTTCATTTGGTATTACGGCTGTTTTTCTCTTTCTAAGAAGCTGTGTTTTTTGTTGCTGTAGCACTTCAGCTCAGCCTCCCTGCTCATTTTTTGCAGCGTACTATTAGCCCACTGTTCTAAAATTTAACCTACTGCACACTCCCTTTAAGTTATCTGTGAAAACTTTGACCTGAAAATAAAGTGGAGAGAGAAGTAAATCAACCACAGATCATACTGTAGCCGTGCACATGATTTGTATGATCCTCCCTCTTTTATATGCAGAAAGGAGAGAGGTGCATTTAACCTATTAGTCTTAAATTGCCTCTCAGATGACACTGAGAACTAAAAATAACCTGAAACAACTTACAGAATGCTCAGTAAATCTCTTCTGTAGTTTTTCCTCCCCTGTAATTCATGGGTATGTTTAAACCACAATTTGTTCTCTAATGTGAGGGTGAAGGAATTTATTCAGTCACTCTAATGCATGGGAGGAAGATGATGAGTGTGTGTTTGTATTACATTATGTGTGTATTATAATAGATGCTGGTAATTATGTACAGTTTCAGAAAGTCAACAATAAAGAAATAGAGAGACACAAAGGGAGGAAGAGTGGACAAAAAGATTGTTTGCTCAGAGACTCACTTACTCTTAATTGTCTGATATTGGTTTCTGAAGCCTTATTATGTTATTTATGGATTCAGCTTTTAATTTTGACTAATTTCATGCCCCTTAAAGTTTTGTTTCAGGAGAAAAAAACTTTGAAACAACATTTAGAACATAACCTCCTGATATTACTGTACATATACTTGTGTGGACTCTTATCATACTCTCTCTGTGAATTAAATTCATGATGATGGTTTCTTATATACAAGCGAAGCTCCACATCTTATTTTAAATCAAAGGCCATTATTGGCAAACTGATACGTGCAGCCTAAGTGCAGCCATAATCCAAACACACATGCTTCAGACAGTTTGTTATAAACTCAACACAATCAGCATTTACAATAATACCAAGGTCACGGTGTCACATTCCCACAGGTTAAGTTCTCTAACAACTGAAGCTGATGCCCTCATGTTACCCTCTCTAAACAGTATCTTTACTTTAAAGGTCATATAAATAAACCCAGGAGTGCATTTATGACCCACTGGGTACTGTGTTTGTGCCACCACAGGGTAAACTGTTTATATTAAGGTGATTGCATTTGGATGTTTAGATATCTTTTTTTGACTTGGTACTGCAGAGGAGGACAGAGTTCATAAGACAATTCGTACTTAATGAGGCTGCAAGATGCTGATAACAAGCAGGATCTGGATTTAATTTGACAAGTGATCCCACCAAACCCACGTTCACATCAAATTCTCCAGCTCACTATAGCTGAAATCCACCCCTAGAAGCTGCTGGTGTCCTTCTAAAGCCGACTCACAAAGCTGCTTCTGTGCTTCTGGGAAAATAAAGATTAGGACTGAACTGATCTTTTGCACAACAAAAGGGAAGAAAGGATTTTTGTTCTGGCCTTCTCCCACCACTGCACTAATAGTTACAAATGGAAGAGTTTTAAACTGTTTTACCTGGCTAAAGAAGATGCATTGGACCGCCGCCCAGCTGGTGAAATAGAGGGGTCCGTCTAGGCTTCCAGCTGGGAACTTCACCACACCATTTCTCTTACAGTGTATCTTCATGGCTGGGACAAAAATATATCTACAGAGAAAGGCCTGTTTTTGTAAGAATTAATGAATTGCCTCTGCCTTAAATGTAACAACTGGGGGAACTATGCAGCACACAAGAAGTGGTTTTATACTCAGCCACAGTTTTGTAAGACTGTTTGCAAAGAGAAAACAAATGTTTGCTTAATTAAATAAGAGTCAAAACATAGTGAAGTTAATTTATCAGGTGAAAATAAGGTACTGAGGGCAATGACATTACAGGAAACTGCATGTTTCAACAACTAAATGCTCGATCCTCTTAAAGGTTGGATAAATAAAAAACAAAAAACAAACAAACAGCTAACGGGAATCCATCTTTAATGTTCTTCAGGCTTTTAATATGATATTCATCAGTTCTCTATTATGGCAAATTACATAGTCACATGTGCTGTATAATGCTAATTGTGTAATAATTATGACTGGGACTATCCAGGTAATTCCAGGTAATAAATTTGCCTAAAAGATTAGAAATTTCCATGGCAACTTTATCATCCCTTTTTAATGCGTGACTTAATTACTCTGGAGTGGAGTGAATCTAATTTGGTCTGCTTTGTAGTGGAGACGTGGTATAATTATTACATTATCACAAGTTTAAATATCACTACCAAGAAAATATTGGACATTGTGAATATGGGGGAAAAAAGAAATGTCATAAAATAGGGAAAACAGGATGAGTTTGCTGAGAGCCCAGGGCTTTTATTTTTATGTTTGAATAGAATGAACAGTAAAAGCAGAGTGTTTTTAAAAGCTGGATAAACCCTTGGTGTGCCAGTTGGGTAGGTGGGATGTATTTATTCACCATTTATCGGGACTGTAGAAGTGATTGGATTAGCCAACAATGATTTTCCTTGCTGATTAACGGACCCAGGAGGTTCAACAAATATCCTTACAAACATGGATTAAAGCAGAAACATTGATTAACTGGAGAAACATAGTTGATGAAAGTTTTCTGTATAAAGTGTTATTTTAAGTTTTATATTTTTAAAGGAAAAGTGACAAAAATATACAGTTTCCAGCCTCTCAAATGTAAATATTTGCTGGTTCTCTTAGTCTTCTATGATAATAAATGGACTATCTTTGGATGTTGGACTGTAGGTCAGACAAAACAAGACATTTAAAGATGTCACCTTGCACTCTTGTAAACTGTGATGGACACTTTTCACCATTTTTGTACATCTTTAGACCAAGCAATGAATTGATTTATTAAGAAAATAATCAGCAGATTAACTGGTAATGAAAATAATACACTGACTCATTAATGAAATTGATTTGCAGTAAGAGGAACAGCTTGGCTGATGGAGGATGAAGAGTTGTTGTAATTGGGGTCATTTTCTTGAGCCTGTGACCCATGGTACCATTCATTGAAAGGGTCTCATACTCTAATGTTGTTGTTGATGTCACAGAAGCATATATAGTAGAAAGGTTAAAGCCGTAATAATGTGGATGAGGAGACAAAAAGCTTTTTAATTTCTTTCTGTCAAAAGGCCAAAATGGGCAGTTTCCAATTTCCCCCTTCAATCCAGCCAATCCATATTGGGTAGTTATTCTCCATTCTGTCAGCCCAAGTCATTTGAATGGAGCATGGGGTATATTTTCTGGCATTCTCTGCTGTTCAGTCCTCATCTCTGCCAACCTGTTAAACAAATGAGTGATGGGCTCATGCTCTGCCGCCGCCTCCTCCCTCCTCTACTGCATGCTGTATTGAAGCTGGGCGATGGATGTAATGGAGGGAGGGAGAGAAAAATCAATCTGCCTTTCACAAAGTCTTCATTAGTTTGCCTTTTGTCAAGTGGCTGGGTCAAACCCAATTGGGCCGCTTCCTACAACCAAGAGAAAGGTCAAGTCAATAAGTGTGTGTGTGTGTGTGTGTGTGTGTGGTCAGATACAGTTGTGCAGAGCCATGAACACCCCTGAGAGGTTTGAAAGAAGTGTTAAGCACTTCACCCTGTGGCATTTAAGTCACAATGAAATGAAAAAGAAAAACTTTTGAAATGCTTTTTGGATAACATCCACATAAAAATGCGAAAAACATTACTTTCACCAGCTGTCAGAGCGTCAATAAAGTGTGTAAACTAGATTTGAAATGTGTTTCCCATTCACCCCAGGATTAGAAATGAGGCATTTTTTAGCCTTTGAGCTCTGCCTCTTCTTCTTGATTAGATATGTGTGGCAGAATTTCATTTAAAAAAGCAACACTTGTCCTTGCTCCCTAACATGTGGCTGATAGCTGGTTTGGCTTCCTTTTTGGGCAGATAATGAAAGTAATCATATCACCAAGACATGTTCATGTATTCATGTTTTATTCTGACATCATTTGCTGTCAATATTTGTGCTCCCAGTGGTGTGTTGTTTAACTGCCAGAACCAGGTTTTTAACCAAGCAGTCGGTGGTAGTTATAGATCCCCCCCCCCTTCAGTGTCATCATTCTCCAGACAGCCGTCAGCTAATATTGATCAGCATTTAATGTTGCTTTGCAGGTAGGCTTGGTCTGTTGACTGTGTTATCAACACTGAGCACTGTTAAGCACCCATCAGGCTAGTGGGAACGACGCATTTTATGACTCATCAGGTCAGTGAGTCTTGGCACTGGCTCGGCTTGTCGGAGTGCAGGGACCAATGAGGTATAAACAAGGTCTTATTGGCCTGAATTTACTGACTTTACTCAGTGGATGATCATTGATTAGTCAAAGGTGGATTGTTGTTTTTTTATAATCACCATATTGGATTTTTCTTCACAGAAGCTTCTTGATTGATTGATCAGGTGTGTGAGGAATCAAAGCAATTTGACTCTTTCAGTATTATCTCCTGGCCAACATACGATGTCCAACTACATGTGTAACATGTGGTTTCTGTATAGACCTTGGCTCTTTCTGCCTGATAATGTGATTCAACAGCCAGTGTGATTCTCTGGTGCAAAGTACAAATGTAACTCTAATGATTTACCTGCTGTGGAAATAAAGAAATATTTATCTCATTTGCATGGATAAAGGGAGACTTTGTAAAGAAAAAACTAAGGTCACTTTCACAGCAGTAGTTTGGTTCATTTGGGCTAAACCAAGTGCACAAATGAACTCAGAGCTGTTAGCATGAAGTCACTGACTGGACAGATTTGATTATCCTGAATAAACATCAACGCTATGTGGACAAGCAGGGAAGTCAGACTGCAGTAACTGACAACAAGTCATGCAGAACTTAATTGTTCCTCATTTGTATATTTATGGTCCCTGGTGTCACAAAGCACACATTAGAAGAAATAATGATATGATTGTTATTAGGCAAAACTTCATGGCATCAGCAATGACAGACAAGTTGAAACTTGATGAAAAAGAGATGTCTTGTACAGAACTGCAACATTTCATTCACTTTTGAATGAAGAGCTGCCAAAATACACAGTGAGAAGCAGAATCCCAACACACATATTTTAACTCATTTTTCCTTTTTGATGTATTGCACAGATCACTTAAAAGATTGCTTCCTTGACAGATCACTTTCAGCAGATGGATTTAATAGTAGCTTATCTGCCTTCTTAAAATCCTGTTGTTAGTCTGCTTTGCTTTCTCTCTCACACACACACACACACACATGTGCACGCGCGCGCAAAGATACAGCACCAGAGTCCAGTTGGAAGCAGACCAAGATCCACAACAAACCCAAACGAACCGAACAACTGGGAAAAGGTTTGTCAGTGATGGGTGAGAAAGAACCTTAAGCTTCACACTCCAGTCTCCACTGTCTGCAGAATACTACTGCATTGTTTGTGTCTGTTCGTGAAGAAAATCAATTATTGCTTTCGGTGATAATGATCACGAACTGCAGGAAAAATATGAATTCAATCCTCCGTTTTGGTGCAGTGCTGTTGCTCAGTTCTGTAGAACAGCCTTTGCTTTTTGTCTCATTGCAAACATATGGTGATTGAGTGCTCAGACGTGAATGCTTTGGAGGTTTGTTGCAGGCCTTGTTAAACTTAATGATCAATCAGATACCTCCTAAACACTGATTTCCTCTGTTTACTTTGTTCCTTTGTTCTTTAACTGCAGCCATTGTCGCATATTTTTTCTGCTTCATCCTGTTTCTCTTAAATACAGAGCTGGCCTTTAAACTTTCTTGTACCCTCAATTTGTACACAGCATTGTTTGCAAAAATGGACTTTGTAGGAAGCAGTGCTACTGAATTACTTCTCTTTATTCAGTCAGGGGGTGCTTTAACAAGAACGCTTCTTGTGTCTTTAAAAGGAGAGAAAAACCAATTTCAATCAACAAAGACTATGAAAGATCATCTCAGACTATGTGTGTGATAAATCTCATTGTGTCGTGCATTACTGACGAGTGGCTTTGCTTTTTGTTTTGTAATAAAACATGACCGTGACGCAAAACTTGTTTTCAGCAAACTGTGGTTGTGTGCAGTTTGTTACTGTGAGTTATGGTTGTTACTAGGTGTCTGATAGTTTCACTTGATCACCGTTTGCTGGAAGTGGTTCAGCAGCTGCAGCCATCATGGAAAAGTATTAAACCCACTTTTCTGTCAGTAGAGACGGTGGGGAGGTCAGCATCCTTTTTCCAACAGTACAATACTGACCCATATATGGATGCTGAAATACTAAACCGCTTAGGAAATCCCTCACTGATCCCTGAGGAACTGGTCCCTAGGCGGAGAGAAGGATATTGTCCTCTGTCTCCGAGCAGCAAGAACATGTGAGGAGACGAGGTGGAAAAATGGTTAGGTGGTGAGTTTTGTTCCAAAACAGCATGGGTCAGAAAGCAAGTTTTGTAAGCAGAAATGTCAGGGCCTCTGTGGGCTGTGTCTTTTAAAGATTTCTACCTCCATAAAAAGGAATCATGGCAACAAAAACCTTGTTTTCTGCTTAACTAAGTCAGCACACAGGGGAATAGTACAGAGAATAACAGGTTGATTGCAGCTCACATGTCCTTAAGGGTAATTGCATACATGCATTTATGTTGAATATTAATCTGATAGCAGATTATTGGCGTAGTTACAGATACTGTCTAATATGTACATGTTTTTGGCAGTCAGTGCAGAGCAGTTAAAAGGGAAGGTTTAACTGGTTTAACTATGTCTTATTTTCTTTTACCTTTTTGTGGAAGTCAACGTGGCTTCAGTTCAATGCGCGGTTGATTGCTTGATATGTTTCCCATGCCTTTCACATTTTTTTCCCCTCGGAGGCTTATTGATACACCCAATAAGCCTCCCAACCCATGATTATTCTCGAGATGTAGACCAAGTATAATCAAATACAGTCCTCATAGTATGCAGTCATGGAGGTTTGTACACTCTGTAACCCTAATTGTTGATATTGGTTCTAACAATACAAGAAGAATATTATTTTGGGTGTTTCTTAGACATCAATGAAAAATTGCTCTTCATTAAAACTAGGAATCGAGGTTAGAGCCAGTGGTCCTTCATCATATGTTGATTGTTTAAAGAAACCTGACATATTCTTTGCTTAACTGGTTCAGTATTACATTTGACATTACTGCTGACCATTTTGAGTGTTGAATACCTCAAAATACCTCCCACCTGCCCATCAGCCACTGTTTTCTGATAAGTTCTGTATGATAGATCAGTGAGTAGAGACTATAAACTGTCTGCTTTTAGATTTTGTCCAAGTTACGTAATTGTTGAACAGTTTCAGATCAATCTGCACTCGCAAATGCATTTCCATGTAGTAGAAAACTTTGATGACAGTAATAAAGCCACATTATATTCGCTGCGATGAATTACATAACTCAAGTAATTTTCTGCAAATTGATTTTTGTAGCAGTGTGGAAACTAATGGCAGCCTGGAGGCAAGAAGAGGTGTGTTGGACCAAAATCCAAAATACTACAGCATATTTGAGAAATGGTCATCAGTAATACACACTGTGCGTGATGTGTAGTGTACAAGTAAAACAATACGTCAAAAAAAACTATTCACAGCTAGTTAAACAAATGACTAATTATTTTGCTCTCAGCCACTTGCCACCGACAACACGACCTATATTATATACATATACTGTAGGTCGTCTGTGCAAGCAGCTAATTACGACGCATAGTTACTTTTCGCTAGACGCCCTCTTGTGGCTGTAGCAGTTGTAACTGGATCAGACGAGGAAATCAAGTGACGACATAATTATTTTGTGCCTTTACTTAACCAAACTATGACTGTTCCATAAGTTTAACTGTGTTTCTATCATTATAGCCACCCAGTACGCCTGTTCCCATAGGGGTGCTACCTCAGGAGACGCTTCTATGGGTTGTATCTGAGGTTTTGGACAAGTTACCTATAATGTCAGGGTTGTTGTTATTTGTGGCATGCCTGGCTTTTGTTTGCCTTCTCAGTGTCTCTTCACTTCTGCAAAATGTTTTAGCTGCACCAGCAACAGCAGCTCCACACAGCTCAGAGATTTGCCTCTCGTCATTAAAATGTAGCTCGCTGAGGATATAGCTGCACCTGGGTTACCGGCCGTTGTATTTGTAATTCTAATTATTTGTACCTGGGCTCATTTGCATGCGGCACTTTAGTTAATACTACACACACAGGTGGAACAAAATGCACCCACAATTGCTTTTGTGCTGTGCGTGGAAAAGATTTGTTCTAATGGTGGACAGTTTGCATCGTCAAACACAGGTGTAGTTAATGACACTGATAATGGCTGCATTTCATTTTGGTGTGCCTGGTATTGTGAAGCCTGGCTTACTGGCATTAAACACAACAGAGCTGTCATTAATGTTATTAGCTGCACCTGTGCTTTTTGCAGTATGACCGGCCTAAATGTCTATTAGGAGAAACGTCTGTTCAAAGTGTTAGTTGATCCTGCTCTTCATTCTGAAGCTACCTGCTGCTCCTGAGCTCAAATGATAGACAACTTGCCTTATGTAATTTTACCAGTGCATGTGTCTTTTTCCATATGTTTTCCACATAAGACTTTTTCCAGGCCTTCGAAAAGTGCACCTATGGAAAGTGGTGTAATGTTGCGTAGAGGCTCCCAACGTCTTCTCTAATATAAATGCAGCCCCAGGGTCGAGCGCATTTCAAAATGTCATTTCTGTTTCATGATATATTATATTTATATATATTTTAATGTGTCAAACGTGGCAGCCCCCGTCTTTCCATCCATCTTTAACGTTTTCAATTTCTTTTCTCTGTGTCTGAAATACATAGATAGTAGTATGTGGGTAGTATCACTTGAATGACATAAGACGCTTTATTTTTTGATGCTCGTTCCTGCCAACTTGATCGTAGTGAATGTTTAATGCACTCTTATTTCTTTCCATAAAGCACTGCATGTCTGCACCTGTGCATTTGCTTTTGTGAACCAGTGGCACTGGCTGTCTGGGCTCGGAGATAGGGATGAAAGAGATGCAGTAATATTTATTACAGACAGAGAGAGAGAGGAAGAGAGGGGGTGGATATAAAGGGAGAGATTAAATTCAGGATAGCATAAACACAAGACATGCCTGGTAAACAACCCCAGAGCAGCCCAAATCAACAAATCAAGCTCCATGTGAAAAGGGAGTTATACATGTTTCAGCTGCTTGTTAGCACTTACAGAACTTTATTAATTTTAACTTTTGGTGAAATCAAAGGCACACGTCTCTCTTCTTTTTCTTTGTTGCCTCATCTGTTTCTTTTACTGTTTTGAAAATGGCCCAGATGAGTTGCAGCAGGTTTTTTTGCTCAGTTTTCTCAGTATTATTCCTGCACTTGTAGCTGCAGTGAACTGATTCAAATTAAAGTGTTGTAGCCAAGAAAACTGCTCCATATCACACACGTAGCTGTATCACTTCACAACTTTCTGTTAATTCTCGTCTCTTTCTGAGCAGCTGATTTGTCATTATTGTAAAAAACACTGCAGCTCCACAGTGAAACTGGTACAGGTGAAGAACCTGTAGCTACAATGGCAGCTGCTTAGATAAATATTAAACCGAAATTTTCTTTTAAAACATATTTTTGCTTCTCAACTGTAATCTAGTAGTGAGTTAACTTATTGCCGTTTGATGCAGTCCTATGATTAGCTCTTGCAAACACGTCCTGCACGGTGGTCGTAAAAAAAAAAAAAACCATCTGTGCAGTTATCAGAGATGAACAGGAAGTCACAAGTTTAACTGCTGAGGATGAAACGAACAGCAAAGGAAATGGTAAATGATTTCTCAGTAAACTCACGTCTCTGCACGTATATTATGTGTGAATGATAGCTGTCAGCTGCCTGGCCTCTGCTTATGTTTCCTGTGATTTAAAGCTTAATTAAACAGCAAACTTTGATAAGATAATAACTATTAATAGTAGTTTTATGCGCATGGAAAGCAAGAGGGATTTTGTACTTGGTCATGATGATGCATTTGTTCATAAAATACTAAAGGAGAAATACCTCACAGTGTCCTTACAGCTTTCATTCCATTGTGACTTTTAGAACAAAAATTCGAAAGTGCTTTCCAGTGCACTTCAAAATAAAATCAATTAGTTGAAATTTCATGGAATTTTCTTTTTTTCATGCTCAGGAAACTGATTCAACTTCAAAGTGATAATTCAAAAGTTTTCTCGAACTTTGCTGAAAGCTTGGAGTGGAAAATCATGAGTGGCCTGCTGAGCCCTTTCCATTAACGTCACAGGCCAAAATAATGAATTTCTCTTCTTTCCTTTTTCTTTTGTGGTTTGTTTACTATTTGGTTTTGCTTTTCTCCATCCTTTTCTACTGTTAATCTTTATTTATTGAACTGGACTTTTTAAATTGTTTCAGTTTCAGTCCAGTCCAGTATTTTTTTAACTTAATTTCTTCTGGTTATTATGTGGAGCAGTTTTTTTTTTCTGCCTTCTGTCCATCTCCTCTCATGTAGTGACCCAGAGTTTTTGTCTCACTGTCTCATCCTGTCTCTGTTTTTATCTCCCTCTCATTGAAATGGCAGAGAGCGACACAGTCAAGCATCTGTACTTCACCACACACTCACAGGGGATGCTTCTTTGGCAGCCAGATGTGTGTGTGTGTGTGTGTGGGGGGTGCACATGCCAGTTGGCTGTCTGTTGTTCTTATCCGCCCAACAACCATATTGTCACCTAACTGCCCTCCCTCCCTCCCTCTCTCTCCCCCTCCCTTCCTGTCTCAGCCTATCTTTCTGTCTTCTCACATGCACACACACACACCTTTGTTACAAGGGCGTTAGTCACACGTGTTTCTACAGAGACAGATCATCAGAGGAGTCAGTTTCAGCTTCGCTTCTACCACAGCAGCCCCCTGTGGGAACACGCACACACCTTGTTTTCCCTCTCCTGTTTTACACGCATTCCCTCAGTTACAGATTACTTGAGACACCCTGAAGCAAACAGGGTCATTAACCCCTGGATCTTTGCACAGCAGTTAATGATTTGCCATCATCACTCAGTGTGGAACAGCAGTGAAGTACACACACTGGATCGATGCCAGGTTTTCATTTTGGGGACATTAAAAGGAGGCCTCAGTGGACTTGTGTACCTCTGCTCATCTGTACCACTTGGTTAGGCCTTATTGTTGTACTGTTAACACATATTTAACTTTATGTGAGTGAATCGCTATTTGTCATGCTGCCCAGTAAGCATCTGCTCGGTTTGGAAAGGGCTCCCCTCTTGTATTTTAAACATGCCCAGTTTTTCCATTAAAGATTTGTTTTGTAGAAAATGTATCGTGTAGTTCCTAAATGCAACCTCTTGACTGTACTTTGTTATTTTGACAATATGTTGAAGAACTATATTTTAAAGAGTATGGTCTAGACCTGCTCTTTATGAAAAGTGCCTTGAGATGACTTTTGTTGTGATTTGGCGCTATATAAATAAAACTGAATTGAATTGAATGTTATTATTGTCTTAAAGATGCTAAATATTGAAGTTGTTTAAATGCAGTAAAATGTAAAAATTGTGTTTTGATGATGGTGGAGTAGAGCACTTTTAAAAGCCAGTCCAAAATCTCCCCTAGTTGTTGAGTTAGGTTGAGATCTGAGCCTGTATCTATCAAGCTAAAAGTAGAATAAACTGTATTTATCAAATTTCTTCCAAATTTACACTTGATAAGATGCTACACAACTTTGTTGTTTTTTAAAATTGCCCTTATTACCTGATGAACTCCCTCCACCAGCAGCAGCATTTTACCATGCTCCAGTTTTGTTTCCAATTTCAGGCAGTTTCCTATTTTTAATTCTCATTTATATGTTAATACAGAAATATTGTTTGATTGTTGTCAGCAATTTAGTGTTGCACTTACATAACATTGTTGTACAGTTAAAAAAGAGAGTCAGAATCAATGCAGCAGAACCAGAGACCTCTCAACCACAGAGGGTTCAGATGGAGATTTGTGTGTGCTATGCTAGTAGCAGCTAATGTAGCCTTGAATCACACGCATCTTTTCCCTCTGGAGCCGCAACAGACTTCACACTTTTTTTCACATGTGCAGTAGCACTTCTCAAGACCTGTAATCATACTTTGATGTATTTGATGTTTGAGTTCAACTTTACTGACACGTGTAAATTTCTAATGGAGATATTTAAGATTTTTAACTTAACCTTAAGTTACTTTTACATTTATCTCACTTTTAGCACTTCTTACGTCTAAGTTGGTTCTTCAGGACATTCATGAGTGTGGCCAGAGCATTCGATTCACATTATTTTCATACTCAAACGTGCATCTGCATTTGTTATGTTATTTGTTGGGCCTTTTCCTCTCTCCCTCTTTCTCTCATAAACAAGTGACCTAGTCAAAGCATATAAATCAGACACTGACCCGTCTGAAAGCCACCTGACCAGAGAATAGCTCATCTTGTCAGCATCTCCAGGCTCAAGTGCTCCTTTGTTAGTTTTTATGAGTGTGAAGTAGAGAATGAGCAATGACAGAGTTGCGAGGTCTGTCGACCTTGGTTCCATTTTAGTAAGAATAGTCAGTAGTGAGACAGTAGCATGTTTTTAGTGATTGGAGCAAAGGTTTCTGACTTGCACATTAAAATTCAGTTTTTCTGTTTTAATGTTCACATTCTCTTTTAAAAAACTGAAAATCTGCATTATTCATCATAAAACATGAGCAGTGGCCTTCATTTTTACACTGGGTGAATCCTCTATGGTTTGTGCCTGTGTGTTATCCTGCTGCTATGTGCTAGCATGCCATAACACAGTTTCTCCTCCATTAGCTTTCCTGCTGACAGGAAACAGTTGTAGAGAGGGGAGGACAAGATTCTGGCTGTGTGTATATGTATGTGTGCACTGAGGATGTGTACATGTGCTTGTATGTCATCAGTGAACACAACATAGTTATTAGTTTACTGGCTGAGGCAGATCAATAGGCTGAGAGGAGAGGTGGAGCAGGGAGGACAACAGAGAATGGGAATAAATTGAAGAGTGAGGAAGGAGGAGGTGATTCTTCAGTCAGGGCGATTGTCAACACTTCTCATGCAGCCTTTCTGTAGAACATAATCTCATCCCTGGCCATGTGTGTGTGTGTGTGTGTGTACATACTCTTGAGACAAGAGCAGGTGTGTATGTACTTAAGGTCTTCCTGTTAGATTGGACTTGATGCTGGTGCCCTAGAAAACCATTGCACCTTAAACACAGAGCCAATTAGCACGGGGCTATTCTATGTCTGAAATAGCTTCAGCCACCAGATCCTAATAACAGCGGTCAGCCCAGAAAATCCAGAGCAGTTAATCCAATTACAGCCAACACATCGGGATCCTGAGCATTAAATCCAATAAAAGTTAATGCACAGGAATCTTTAGTTTTGTGAGCCACACTTACAATTACACACTGAATTAGAGAACAGCACATCTTACCCAGTAATTGTCATATTGCACTATTTGTCAAAATAGAATTCTAATGACAGTTAATGAAATCCTGGCTTGGCACCACTGCTCCAATCTGCCACCCAGGTCTCAGATTTTATCAAGAAAGTTGAGTTGCAGTATATTAGCTGACACAGGCTAATGAAGATAGCATAGCTTTGCTGGCTTGCTAACATGCCGTAGCTAGCTATATAAGCAAACATATTAGCTTCTAATAAAGTCCTGTTCCTGTCCTGTTCCACCTGTTTATCCTTATGTCTCTTCTATGTATCAGAATACTACTAAACATTAGAAAGTCAACATGGGAGGCGGACTGTAACAACAAGCCAGCATATTGTAAGCTAGGTCGACTACTTAGCCTGTTATCCTCTGTCTGCTAAAAGGATGACACACTGGGCTGGGCGAGGGGCCACAGTCTGTCTTGACTTAAGTAAACACATCATCTTCTTGGTTTCCTGGGAAGTGTCCATTATATAACAGAGGTGGTTCTGTTACCCCTCACAAAAAATACTGTCAACTCAGTGAAGGGAACTCTTATTTGCTCCACAAAATGGTGTATTGTTTTCCTACATCAGGGCACCTAGTCGTATGTTGCTGCTTATTTAACCAGCCACCACTGTTAACATAAACATCACATATTTGCAGTAATAACATGATTAATTGCTGGATGGTGTTACCTCACTGTTGTGGCTAGTGATCCTCTCCTCACAGAAAGCAACAAACAAAAAAAGCAGCAAACTCAGAACACAGAATGATGGAGTGAGAATGCTAATGGATGATACATATGCTGTACAGTGAGTAATGGGCTCTCTGCTAACTCTGGATACAATATACTCACCGAAATAATAATGTTAATGGTTTTAATATCGGATATTGGATTTTATACAATTTCAAATGACAGCATTTTCAGATATCCAGTGCTAATTTGTTTGCTGTGTAAATTCTGAAGAGCGTTTTCTGTCATGTTGACTACAACCTCCTTGGACAGATCTTGGATCAGCTCTAGTCCTCCTCATGTATTGCAGTGCAGCGTGTGAAGTGGAACAAGAGTATTTGAGTAGATCTCTTAATGTGACATGCATATAGGAGCGGTAATTAGCAGGCTCACTAGCTTTAATTAGTGGGTTTAAATGGAGGAAAGCTATCGCTAGCTGTCCTTTTGATGTGTGTGGGAGATGCTATGCAAATGAGGTAGCTTTTGTTCTGTGTTTGTGTGTGTGCGTGTATGTATGTGTGTTTAAACGAAGGGCACATGTGAGGATGCAGCAGCATTTTTGATCTCGGGCGATGTCTACCTGTCAGAGAAGGTTAAACCAATACTGAACCTGTAGAAGGTTAAAATAAAACCCTCAATATATGTATGTAACGTGTTTAAGCAAGTGTGTGTTGGCTTTACACAACAAGAAGAGATGCAGATAGAGCACAGGGAATGAGAGCTAACTCTGTCTCTTCACCATAGTATGGTGCATTCACATATGCAGTGCAATCTAATAACCGTTTCTCTGTAAAATGCACAAAATCAAGAGTCCTACTGAAGACCGTCTTTGATTGAGTCAAGCTCTCAATCATCAATTAGAGAATAAGCTCTTGAGAACATCACAGCAATACACAGATATTCACTCTTCTTGTCAAGTGTTCACAGTTGTTACTGAGCACTTGTGCAGCCCTATGTGGGCGTACATGTGCCATATATATCATCTTATTATCACAGGACTGTACAATGTCAGTCAAAACTCTGTAGTGAAGTGTACAAAAATAGGACATTATTTGCACTGTACTGTTATATATTCACTTTCGCTTGCAGATGCCTCTTGGGGGTTGTTGATGCAAACAACAACTTCAGGTTGTGAGAATGAAAATACCATCAATGTGAGGAGCCGATCAACAGAAAATTAACCATCAGCATTAACTTTGGTTATTGTTATAGTCATTTATCAAGCAAAAATGGCTGACATGTTCAGGTTCCTCCGTCTTACATTTGAGAATTTGCTGTTTTTCTGTATTTTCATATAATTGCTGATAGAGCGAAAAAAAAAAAACAAGGAATTTTAAGATGTCACCTTGTGGGCTGTGAACTTTTAATGAGCAATTTTCTCAATTTTCTATTATTTTATCAACTAAGCAAAGAATTAACCAACAGTAATAAAATGAATGGTTAGTGGAGCAGATACAATTAATTGAGAAACTTTTTTGCTAATCAATTTAATGGTTAAAGTAATTTTTTACACTAAAAATTTCAGAACTTCCCTGGCTTTCATCCCTCCCTTGTTTTCTCAGTCTCCTACAATAATATGCAGAATGTTTTTTAGTATTAAGCTGTTGGTTGGACAAAAAAGACTTTAAAACACTGTCCTGAACATTACTCACAATATTCTGACATATTTAGACCAAACTAGTAATTGATTAATTGAGATGATAATGCGCAGATTAATAGATAGTAAAAATAATTGTCAGTTGCAGCCCTACTTACACTGCCATTATTCATTTTGGAGCTAATGAGCCTTATGCAGCTTCGTGTGGACAGGCCTGTCTGAGTTTTTCTACAGCCTCCACTGAATGTGATTTTTATGGTGTTAGTTGTAATACAGTGGAGCTTTTCACTTTGTAAGGTATCAAAGACTCATTTATATTTCATACAACCCCACTTAAGCTTGTCTTGCTCTAACTGTTGTATGTGCAATGGCTGTGAGACAGGTGGGGTGGTGTAGCAGTACTGAAAACCAGATTTCCAGGCTGGTTTCCTGCTTCACTGCCCTCACTTAACAGCACGCTCGTTGATTGACTGGCTTACTGTACTGACTTTGGTTTCTGGGGCAACTGGTCACACTGACTGAGAGACTCGTTGGCCTGCTGATTTTCTGCCCGCTGTGGTCATTTGTACCCATCTTTCAAATTATCACAGTTAATTGTTGTTATTCTTGGTGAGTGTCTGTCCTCGAGTGAGCTAACTAACAGTGAGTCAGCACTGTAACTGTGTCACTCAGCACTGCTGGTTGTAGCTGCACACACACACACACACACATATGCAAAGTAGTACACACATGCATATGTGCTTGCAACAGGATATGGGTGCTGAGAGAAGGTGTATTGTACAGTAATATGATCCCCTGGGAGACATTGTGCAGGCTGCGTGTCAGCTTCACTATCACTTCGCTGAATGCTTATGACTGTGGTGCACTATATTCAGGTTTACAAAGCTGGCATTGTGGTGCATGTGGCAGGTAGTCACATGTAGGTTACAACATAGTGCCAGGAGGAGCCTATATGTGACAAGAGCACACTATCATTGAAGTGTGTGAACAGATTTTCCGTCTGAAGGTGGAGGATAAAGGGTTTTAGAGCGTCTAATCCAGAGGCAGGTTTTAGAAAGCTCTGGGACGATGCTATATAACCTGGATTAACAGGACAAACACACACGGGGCTGGAGGAGGAGCCACATCTGACACTGAAACGAGTGTCTGGGTGTTAGATTGAAACTAGTCTTCACGCTGCTAAAGAGCCTCCAGCCAACACCAGATTAAAATAAGATGAAACTTGAGTCGCTCCTGCTGGGGAACTGGGTGGATAATGGGACTCAACAGAGATAAATGTGCCTTTTCACAGGCAACTGAGTGATGTTTGGGTTTTGTTTTTGAGCAAGGATGAACCGATCAATCTGCCACAGATCATAATTGGCTGACAGACATTTTGAATAGGTCATTTCCCACCTGATTTTACAGAATAACATCAATAAAGAAACATCTACTCCTCTGAATGATTCAGTCCTTGCACCTGTCGGACTAAGTTGTGTTGAATTTAATGATTTTTTCTAGCAACTGGGATAAAAAGAAGAAACTGATTAATTTGAGTTAACAACTGTTCTGTTCAAAGATGTCTGTTAAACATGTCACCTCTCGTACTACATGTTGCTTTCAAACACTTTGACAGAAGTTCTACTTGTGTTATTTATTGTGTGATGTATTGATTTCAGCTTGGTGTTCAGACCTGTCCAAACACACCACTCATTAGTTTTAAGGCCCCAGGCTTAACCCTCTCCTTTTGTGATTGGATGTGAGACGTTGTTAGCAGGGGACAGATAAAGTAGTGAGAAAATGTAATTTCACATCTTCCAAAGAGGTATTGAGCAAGAGTGTCAGCTCAGTCTGCTCCAATTCTCTGTTTTCATTTGTAGCTGCATTGTGAGATATGGTACGAGCTGCATCATTAAACCTGTGGATGATACAGCAGTGATAGGAGAATAAAGAACTGAGTACAGCACTGATTTAAATGCCATTAAGTCGAGATAAACTGTTGTTAAGTTTGAGGTGAACGTGTGAGGAATACTGATAGACTGAATGGTTTGTCTCACATTGTTAGAGGCCAAAATATCCAGCCACCTCAGATGGTCACTCACTGTGACTGTGCAGCCAGAGCCAAAGCAACATGATTCAGCAGCTGAACTTTTTCCATCTGTGTAAGTGTTACGTAACCACAAAGACCGACAGATCCACCACTGAGGGGAGTCTTTCTTGAAACATAGATGTAACTTTCAGATCATGTGGTGTGATGTCTTTGGTGATTTTACCAAAGGAAACTCATCAGCCAGATTTCTCACCAGTGGGAGAAATTACAGTCTCACATGGCTGTAGTTGCTAAATCAAGGCTGGACTGAAGGAAACAAATTCAGACCCAGACAAGTAAATTGCTACTATCAACTATTTTGATGATTGATTACTTGGTTAACAAATTTATTAAATAAAAATGCCAAATGTTGTCTGGTTGCAGCTTTGCAAATGGGTCTCAAACTGTTGCTTGAATTAAACAAGACATTTGAATCTTGTCTTGCCTCTGTTTGGGCCCTGGAAAAATATAATCAGCTTTTTTTTTCCCTTGACATTTCAGGGAGCAAATTATTCATCGATCGAGGGGAAAAAAGACAGATTTATCGATAGAAAATATCATCAGTTGCAGCTCTAGATTTTTTTCTGCTTGTGTATTTATTTAAAAAATGATACTCAGTTCCTGGTGTTAGCCTCAAAAATCCACCATCACACAGGCTATAAACAAAACCACAACGTTATAATGACTTAATTCTGAGTTAATTGTCCTCCGCTTTAACTCTCTTTATTTCTCATCCCTCTCCCCCTTTCCTCCCCCCTCCTCCTCCTCCTCCTCCTCCTCCTCCTCTGCTTACTCCCTGTCAGATGATGAAGCATGCGTGGGACAGCTACAGGCGCTACGCCTGGGGTTCCAATGAGCTCAGGCCCGTCTCCAAGCAAGGCCACTCCAGCAATCTATTTGGTGAGTGAGAGACCATGCACACACACACACACACACACACACACACACACGATTGATCTCTTGTCCCTGCCACCAGCAGCCTTGGCCTTTAGATTAGCAGCCAAATTGGCCGTCAGTTAGAGTCATCCATCTATGGATGCTTCTAAATGTCAGCGTTATCATATATATTTATATTCTGGTTGTGCTACTTGCCAGTTGTTGGTGTCTGTGCTGTTAATGAGTGTGGTGACGTGGAGCATCTTGCTCTGTCTTCTTCTTCTTCTTCTTCTCCGTCTTTCTTTTCTGAAAACCTAACTTCTCTGCCTCTCGCGCTGCTGGATGTCTGCAGGGTCTCATTAATAAATATTACGTCCACATATGCTCGCACATGCTTTGTTTATGATTTAAACCAGTGCGAGTTTTCTTATCCTCACAGCTGCATGTTACTCTTCATGTTGTGTTTCGTTGGCTGAGATTGTGGGTTTAAAAGCTGGACTTAGAGAAACGCTGCTAAAGAAAACATGAAGCTAAAAGCAGAGGATCACACAGATCTGCCATCACAGCACATGTGCCTATGGCAGAGGATCAATGCAACTCATTAAAACCGTAATACCATGATCACATTTAATCTGCAGTGTGTTTGGTTTTCTCCTAATTGTGTGAAGAGATAAAGAGAGCAGTGACTTGAAAGCATGGAGACAGAACTGCTGATGGTTTTGACTGGTTAATATTTAAAAAGCAGTCCTGAAAGTGATATTTCTGAATTAGATTTAAGGACTTGTCATTCCTGAATGCACAGAAGCACAGGAGACGACCTCATAAACAACAGTCTAATAAAATAATGTTTAATCTGCATTGAGAGTGTATTATTGGGATGTACATGATGTTTCTGCAGGTGTTTTTATGTGTACACATAATGAATACTTATTTATTCTGACTGATTGGATTAATAAGAGTGGGAATTGGATTTTTAATTTGTTCAGATCTCTCTCTTTCTCTTCTTGACCTAATTAAATTCCTTCAGCTTAGCGATGAGGGCTTTGTGTGTGTGTGTGTGTGTGTATCTATCAGGACGTGGTGTATATGACAGTTTAGCATAGTGCTGTTGCAGTAGATAAGATGGCATTCATGTGTGAAAGAGGTAGCTGTGCCTCCACTGCTGATAAGACTACTCTCTTGACACCAAAGTAAAGCTCACATACTTGGTCTGGTTTGAAGTTTTTCTCAGTGTTTGTTGTTGTTTCTTTCGTCACCCTCCTGTGTAAAGGTGCACGTCTGAGTCACTGAAGGCAGTGGATATTTTATTTTTTCCTCCTCTGTAGGAAATCTAATTTCAAGTAAACTTCTCTGTAATTAAGAAAAGAATGTGACATGAATGTGTCAACAGAGTCAACAGAGTGGGGGGAAACAGAAACATGGTGTTTAAATGGTATTTAAAGTGATTGATTATTTTTGGCTTAGGGGCTGTAAACATAACGCTGACAGACTGTCACCCAATTAAGTAGTTATAGCTGACATGTCAGTAAACAGTTGTCTCTTTACACATCTAGCAGACGCATGTTTCTGGCCCCAGCTATACATTGTGACGTCAGTAGTCACCCGTCTGTTTAATATCTGGTCCAACTGATTCAGACATTTGCATTCACACACGTTGCTCTGTTGGGTAATGTATGTAACGCAGATACAAGCTAATATGATTAGGTAGCTGAAGTTGACCTTACAAGTTTGCGATTGGCTCTGGTTATTACTGATAGTTTCCCCCTTGATAGTGGTGTTTAATTCCATGTGTTATTCATAGAGAGACGTTTTGACTGAGTTTTCTGTCTGATAATAGCAGCCTCACATTATCCTTTAATGCAGTTTTACCTTGAATCTTCACTCCATCAAAAGGCAAAGAGCTGAATTCATAATGTAGAGTTATTCTCTTAAGATCACATCTCAGAAGCCTTTCTGTATCTTACATCAGTGGTAGAACAGCGTTTGCATTATTTGTGTCAAGGCAGTGTCGTTGTTGATTCTGAGAGTCGACTCATACATTTCTGTAACATTTTGCCATCAAATTACAGAAGTGACAGGATGGCAGCACTTTGAACGTACATATGGAGGATGTTGACTTGATTCAGATGTGTCTTGCTCAATTTAAACAGTAAGGTGATGCTTTTGTCTGTCAGAGTTTTCTTTGAGAGACTTTTTCAAGCTTAACTTGTTAAAAATTGATTTCCTACGGCTCACAACATTCAAAACAATTCAAACGGAAATAATGGGATGTGTCAAATGTACACAAAAGCCCTGATAGTTTTGAGTTGACATTTTCATAGTAGTGCCTTCGTCGAAAAACATAACTTCAGTCTTTGGCCTGGAAACCTCATGGGAAAAATGCAGAAACCCGCGCTAAGTCTATTTCATTACACAGTGTGGAAGATTTACAGACTCATTTTTAACGATTGCCTTCTTATGTTTAATGAGGAAATTCAATCAGCTTTGTGTAAATTCCATCCACTGTTTCATTACCGGAATTTATCATACGTAAATGTAGGAAGAGCGAGGAAAGCAGCTGAGTGAATACTAATTGTGAGATTAGCCCGTTCAACTCCCTGTGTTAGTCTGTCTCTCTGTTTCCCTCCCGCACTATCCATCCCTCATGTCTGTGCCATTGAAAAGTAAACAGGTTATAGTTGACTGCTCCAGCAGACCCACTTCCATCAGTAAATAAGACAGCCTGGCCTCAGGGCCTTGTCACAACGGTTTCCAACTCCTATAGAACATGATGTATGACGATAATATGGGCCTGACCTGGAATATTATGCAATGCAGCCACTTCCCATACCTTAGGCTGTTTTCCCTGACATACACTGATTCAAAGTATCCAGGAGCATTAAAAATTGAAAAACCTCCGCTATCCGTTTTCCTAACTGTCCAAATAATCAACAGAAGAAATGTAAGAGATAAATAGTAATAGATCTGTTATCAATTATATATTCTAAGTCCAGTATTTTTCTTACTCTATAGCAGCAAAAGCCTAGTTGAAAAGTTTGTTTTCTTACATAAGGAGAGGAATAAGAGTGAAGTTACCAGCTACCAGTTTTAATTTTCTGCTCTTCCACACTTTGGCCTGGAAAATATTAATGCACATTCTCAACTGCAACAATTTCTCAGACTGATAAATTGATAATTTTTAATAAATATTGAATTCAGTATTCTTACATTTACAGGAGGATTTGGCAGCTCCCTCTCTGTTCTAACATAAAATACAAAAATATGCAACACTCCTTTCTCAGCAGAGGTCTAAGCCACCCAGATGTCAATGCGTCTTAGTTTATAGGCACTGTAGCTACCTCAGCAGTAACTGCAGTTTTTATATTGTGGATAGAAGATGCTGTTTTGTGTTCAGACTGTGAAACCTGTTGAGCTAGCATGGACTGTAGGAATAAAAATGAGTTGACGTAACTTAACGGAATATATGTAACATGCTCTGTGAAGCTGAACGTCTGCTATTCAATCAGGAGAAAAGGGAAGGGACCTTAAGGTTAATGTTTTATTTCACAGTTGTCTGAATTTGTATGCTAGCAGAGGTAGGGTTTTTGTTACCAGTGAAGTGATCCACCTACACTATAAAATACTGCAGTGAAAACCCTGACAACTAATAACTTGACAACTTGAGAACAAATGTTCATGTTAAGAACAGGACAACAGTTCAGAAAATGTTAAAACATCTGTTTTAAATACATGTGAGATTGATCTGTTGTTTCCAGCAACATTTCCCCTGACTAAACTCAGGGATGGATTTGTACACAGTCTCATTAAGCCTGTACAGCCCATATCTGTTCTCTGCAGAGCTGCTGAAGGAAAGAAGACTGCAGATGGGATGGATGTACTTTGGGGGAGGTTAAATCTCTCCCCTCCATGGTCATTCCCTGAAGGAGAACGTCTCCCTGGTCTCAGACGCCAGCTGTGCTGTCAGCTGTTCGCTGCACCAATTCAGAGCGTTTTTAATGTACTGTAATGTTTACCATAGTTTTTGGTATGTAGTAAAATTCTGACATTTCCCAGCTGCTCAACACTTGAAGACATTTGCTGCTCAGCTCCAGGTTTTAAATGACCAACACTAACAGAAAAGGAGGTCTGGATTTGGACTCTGGTTTAGTCACTCCACTTTGTTTCCTACTTTTTTATTGATCAAGCTAATGATTAATGACCTTGATTAGGTGATTAATCACTTGTGTATGAAAGCCTGGTGTCTTCACATTTCTTGTTTCGTCATCGTACTCGAAGAAAAGCAGCAAATCCAAACATTTCAGCAGCAGGAACCAGCTAATGTTTGGTATTTTTGCTTGAAAAATGACATGATAAATCAATCAATCATTGTTTCAGCTTGTCTTGTCATCCTCTCTCTTTTCTACCTTCCCTTCATTCATCGCAGATATAATATCCAGAAAACCTATATCGACGCACTGAAACACTCAGGATTGTTGAGGAAAAAGCTGAATTCTTTTCTCCAGGGTGGGAATTCACCAGTAGCCATATATCTTTCCAAAAATGTTGGCAGGCAACAATGTTTATTTCTCAACCAACGACTCTGGCAGACAACCAACCATAATTTGGATATGCCTTATCAAACAATATTACAAAATTTGTTTTCTTAACCCAAACACTTGACTAAGAAGGAGCCAGGGATAATGAGAAGGATGCAGTCTGCTCTGGATCCTGTATTAGCATTGACCAATACAGTCAGTGTCCATATGTTTCCTGTTAATGTAAGCAGTTATACTCGAAAGTCTTTTTCTATTTAAATGAAGTGTGGGAAAGTGTATAGGTCTTCCACAAATACTTGAAAAGGTCAAGGCGCTGATTAAGTGAATGTGTAATGTGTAACTCACTTGCAGTAGTAAATGAGTGCATACAAACACAGATGGTAAGAGACGGGGTTGTCCTTAGAAATAGCATCCATTGCTCCATAATAGCTTGCTGATCAGAGGTCAGTGCAGAGAAGCAGCACTGGTTGAAAGTAACTACAATAAGCAGTTCAGTGATGTGAGATTCTTATAACCACAACTGGTCCTTGAAGTGGCTCGACTGCAGCAGCAGAGGCTACAGGGTGATTTTTGTTGTTGGTTTATTGTTGAAATTACCTAATTTTCCCATTAGCATGATAAGCTTAAAGGCCCTGAAAACATATGTTCTCAGTTAGTTTTTATTAGTAAACGACAGGGTCCCAAATAAACACATTTTTTTCTAGCCAGAGTTTGAACAAAGTTTGTTTATTTCATGACAGATTTCAGTGTATGTGTTTTTTCCTTCTCGCTTTTCTCACTGGTTTGAGGTGGGCAGGGCTCATTTGGAAAAATGTGATGCTACCAAACAGTTCACAGCAACACATAAATCAAAACATGATGACAGTTGTGTGGTTGTTTGGTTATGTTGCCAGACCATTGTAAATCAAATGTTACCAAATCTTACCCCCACGGGCTTTCAGAAGCAGAGTAGCTGAGTGTTTGAGAGTTTAACTTGTTAGAGAGACGTTTTGGCACTTTGTTGATTTTTTTCTTGTTTTGTTTTTGAATATTTTCAGAGAAACACGTGAGTTTCATGTATCTATACCATTAAGTAATAGCTCTGTAGAGAAACTGACAAAATAATGTGAAAAATGATTCTTAGTATAGCGTGAGTATTGTTAACCACTGTAAGTAACTGCAGCAAGTCTTGGTTGTAAATAAAAACATTCAGTAACTAACATATTGTACACAAATTTGAGATGAAGGGCTCTGCTCTGTCTATCTGAAGGGCAGACTGACTGACTGCTGTTTGATCCTTGTGTCTAAACTCTGGCAGCAGCTTTTCGTTGTGGTGCAACAATTTCAGTCACAAACAATATTTCATCCAGAACGCTCAGCATTCAGCCTCTCGTCAGCGCGGCTCTATAAACACAGTTTGTGCAGCTCACGTATGACCTGCCTACTTATGTAGAGGCTGAGTGGTTGTGGCATTTTGGATTCAATGTCGATAATACTGCACAGAGTTGACTGATTAATTTAATAACCGTGTGCAGTGTCTGCTGTCTCAGTAACTGTAGTGTTGCTCAGTGGCAGGACATTAAACCAAACTGATGATTGGACTCGTCCTCAGCTGCTTTTTCCTGTTGGTTCTAGTTACGGTTTGAGCAGTGCAGGGTTTTAAATAACAATATTAGTATTTTGTAAGGCAACACTTTATCAGCTACAATAAAACAAGCTTCCTGTCCCTCGAGATTCTGCCGATTCACCATGTTTGCTAAAATTAAATACCGCTAGAGGCGACGATGGCATCCATCTCTCCTCCTGTCGTTTCCACTTCCTCTCTCCATCTTTCAGCGCTCAACTCTATAACCAGCATATTGCTATCGAGACTCACCCCCGAGAACAGGTGCATCTTTCTGTTTCTAAATCCAGAGCGGGCCAGAACCTGTTGTGACTTTGCAGATTTGCAAACAGACACAGTCTGTACACTGAGCTTCAAGGAGAGGCCATAACCTGCTGAATATAGATGCTGGAAAACAACTGAGGGGAGGTGAAAATATCAGATTGACAAACTTTCCAAAACAGCTTTTTTCTAATTGTAATATCTTAGGTTTGAGGAATATTTTGAATTATTTAGAGCTCCTTCCTGCACAGCAGTCTTGTAACTCTCTGACTCTTAACATTAGCTGTCCTTATGAACTCCCATCAGTACAAGCGCTGAGGGCTTTTCCCACCTGATGTCAGTGACCAAAAAGGCCAATATGTGAGTTGTCCCCTGGAAGATGAATTATTACCTTGTTAAGTTTTCTCCAGATCATCGGGAGCTCATTTGGAGCTTGGTGCCAGTGAGTTGTCAGCCCAGCCTTAAGCTCTACCCTGGCTCCAGTCAGACATTATGGAATTTAATTTAATCTCAGCCCCATTACAAGACAACGAGCCAGGGGTGAGGTTTGTACCAAGGTTTTATCGAGTCCAGTTGTTTTTTACAAGTACACAGTGGCAAATAGAGAAAAGTTTTATAACTCGGTGCTCTGACAACATGGAGGAGAAGGTTTTGTAAATGAATGAATACATTATTCATGGAAATGGATTTCAGTGGTAAGAATCTAACCTTTCCTAATTGTAGGTGCAGAGTAGACACTGCAGTGTGGAAAGATTTGTCACAGCTGCAACATCAGTTCATGTCACAAGCCAACATGACGTACTCATAGGTTCAGTGGGAGTATAGGTTGTGTATTAAGGCCAGTTGATCATATGCAGATGTATAAACCAACCTTTAGTTACAAGTAATGGAACTGATTACTTACACTGCAGTATAATCATCATGTAATGACATTATATTTTCAATGAATAATGGTTAACTTATTATATTTTCCAAGTCTGTAGCCTGACATCAGACAGGATAAACTGTAACCAGGATTTTAGAAGCACTGAGATTCAGGTCTCTCCATCACGACCCCACCCTCCTAAGAGTTTAGTCTAGTTTCTGTCTAGAATAATATCAGAACTTGCCTTAAAAGAAAAAAAACTAAAAAACTAAATGTGTACATGTGTAGAATGTAAACTCAGAGATATTACCAAAGACATGAACTCAGTGTCCTCCATCGTAGTTACAATCCTGATTTTGAGCAGAGCCATATGCTGTATGTTTTGATATTTAGTAAAAGCCATTTTAAGTTGTTTATAGCAGAATGTGGTGGGAGGATAGTCTCTTGTTAGACAATGTCTGCTCCAAAAAAAGGAAAAAAAAAACAAAAAAAACAAACAGGCTTTCCTGGCATCTAAATTTGATAGCGTACAGTAGCAGCTCCAGCAATGAAGTATGTGGTGCTTCATGTCTGTGTGGTTTCCTCGCTGGTCCTCTCTTTAATTGACGCTGTTGACAGTCGCTGGCTGCACTTCACAACAGCCAAACAAGCTAAAGGTTGAAACAGAGGCCCTCCTCGCCTCGGCTTGCCTCTCGTTCTAGCCGAGGGCCAGCACGGGCGAGCATTCGTGTGTTCAACCAACCAAAAAAAACTCCCTGTGGGGTGTGTGTGTGTGCGTAGTGTGTGTGTTTCTTTCTTCTGTCTAAAATAAACACACTTGACTGGGCCACAGCGCATTAAAGGTCACTACTGATGTCTCCTGTTGCAAGCCAAGAGAAAAAAGGCAGAATTTTTAGGTTGGTTGCCATCGAGCCCAGAGTGACCTGGACTGGGCCATGAGAGAACATTGTTTGTGTGTGATTTTATTTGTGCATTTTGTGCAAGTTTGTGTGTGTGTGTGTCTAGGAAACTACAATGCCATCTGTGTTGTTGGTCTTTGGGCTGTTTCAGTGAAAAAAATCTTCTTAAAGACCTCAAAATCTGCTGACTATGCAGTCCAACAAATAGACCACATCTTGGTAGCACTGCTAATTCAGCACAGTAACAGGGCAACAGATGACACATGCTGGTTTGAATGAATAATAATGAATAATAATACTAATATTATTCTTTAATTTTATGTAACCCAAATAAATCCACAGCGCTGCAGCAACTGAAGCAACCTTTAATTGTTTAGTCGACTAATCCTGTGCATCCCTACTGTCCACTACCAAACAAACAAACCAGAAAAGCTCTAAAAGAAGTCTGCACTGTCATGTCTGTATTTGTTTCTCTGTAATACTATTTAAAGATATGTCTAGACTGCAATGAAAGCCTGGACACATGGTGTTGTGATATGGCGATATAAATAAAATGAATGAATGATTGATTGATTGCTGCACATTGAATTGGCTGGAAAACCATGGTTTGAAGAAAGATATTATCTTCTGACTGAGGGAACATGTTGAAATATTTCTGAAAATCAGTATGGTGCATTAGTAATACAGCGAGCCAATTCATCAGTCCCATTGTGTGATAGCTGAGATGAATTTGCAGGTTTGCCAGCAACTGTGGTTTGTTGCCCTCAGCTCTGAGCTGATCTTGTCTCATACAGTTTATGTAAAAACAGTTCATGATATATGATTTAGTGAGTGGAGCCATTAGATGAGACGATAAAACCATGTTTGATACTTCTTGATTTTTCTCTTGTAAACCTCCCTTTGCTGCTTAGGGTTAGCTAATTCATATTGTACTTTGACACCCTGTTAAGACTTTGGGTTTTGTGCTGGACAGTTGGATGAATCTGTAGCTACAGGCAGTGTGAATAAGTAAAAGGCCTGTGTATCTCCTGAGACACGCAGGCTTTGCTGTGGAGGTTATCTGCTTGGCCCTGCCTGCAGTGCTCTAAAAGGCCGTTGGATGAATGGCAGGCTTTGCCACAGATGCTGCCAGGGTTTTGTGATGGTTCCTTTTCTTTATGTTGTTTTCCCTCTTGTCTCCTGTGGCCTTTCCTCCATGCCAGCCCTCTCAATGGCTTTTCTGCTCCTTGTCCCCTGGAGTGATGCTGCAGCTCCTTGTATCACTTTACTTAAGTGACAGTAGTAATACCCAGACAGAATAAAAGCACAACTAAAGCTTTTCCTTTACATTTACACTTGACCTTGAGATATTTCTCAAGTAAATGTTGCATCCCTCTGAAAATGAAATGTTAAAGTATTTAAGGGAGCACAGTGATCATAGAACCATCACCACAAAGACCAAGGTTCAACCCATAATTGTGGTACTTAAGGTTTTACTGTTTTGTCTAGTACCATGTAAAGGTACATTTTGGTCTCTTGGGGTACATAATAGTGCTTTTTAAAACCATTTTTGTATCTCTACAATTTCATTACTGCTCCAGCAACAGGCTTTTGTGCTCCAAACCGTAAAGTATTCTGCTTTTTTATTCTGTGACATTGAGGAGTTCTTTGGATACTCTCAGCTTTCTGCCAGAAACTGATTTGGGTTGTTGGTTTAAATCCAGCACAGATGTCTGTTTAACCATGGTCTATTATACCATTAAATGTCTCCCAGCTGGCTCTTCCGCTGGCTTGTCCTTGATTTCAACATGGTCTTTATTTACAGTAGAGATGAGTGAGACCAATACAGCTGATTTGATTTAAAATCAATATCTGTTTGGCTGCTCTATACATCCTGTAATACTTCTTATTTTTGACTCTTCTGGGGACGACTAAGGACATGTCTGTTTCTTTGGTTAAAGTTATAAAGGCTGACAGAGGAGAGTGAGCGGTTGTATCTTAAAGAAATGTCTTGTAGAACGAATGAAGAAATGGAGCTACAGAAGCTTCACATTCAGGCCATAATGTTTGAGAGAGTTTTGCAGCTCCACATGCCAAATAATACTAATTTATTATATTATATATTTATTATATTTCCAATGTTAAGAAGAAGGTTGTTCTGTGGCCAGCTAAGAGCTTTGGGTAAGAACACCACAGAGACCTAAAGGATATTTTAGGGTTTAAAAGGTGAGATGTAAGAAGGGGCCAGTCTGCTGAGTGCTTTAAAAAAACAAGTACGGTTTTAAAATGAATTCAAAACAGTGCAGGAAGCCTGTTAACGCCAACACAAGAGTAATATGGTCTCTCCTTTTGGTAGCAGTGAACAGTCAAACAGCACTTTGAACAAGTTGCAGAAATACATGAAAGTTCAACTACCCAACGAATAGAACCATACAAACCTGTCAGAAGTTTATCTTGGCAGCATTGAGCAGTGTTAGTGTTATCTGTAGCTGCTTTCTGTTCCACAGTGATACATAAACAGCACTCCCTGCTCCCTGTTCAGGAGTGTCAGTTACAGGAACTTCCCTCAACAAGATTCCCCCATTTGGGACACTGTACAATGTCACCAGTGCAGACTTCCTCCATGTGTTACCCTGGTAACGTTGCTTCTACTGTGGAAAATTTTTATACTACTGACGGAAAAATAATAATAAAACCTTAATGGTTGTTGTACATGCCTATGCTAGTCAAACCTGTGTTAATTTAGCTTGCTAGTAGGCTAGTTATAAGGGGAACAATAGCTTGTTTTAGCTGCATCAATGATAATTTTAGTTACAACAACAATACTGAACTGACTACCAGCCCATATGTTTATGTGTTGTTACATAACTTTTTTCCCCTCAGGTTTTAGAATTAGGTCCTTACTTTGAAAAGTAAGGTGTTACGTTGGCTTAAACCTGCATATAGCACCTTTAATGGCACCCACTTCAACTGGACACAACACAAAAAGTAATCTTAAAACTAGTTAATTCTAAAACTAGTTATTCTATTAACTGAAACAATACACAGCAGACAACCAGGTAAACGACGTACATGTATGTAACCAGGCGCAGGTGTCAGAATCTAGCAGGTTGGTGAATGAGGCGTGCCAACATATTGCCTGTGTGCACTGCAGCCATCAAAGCCAAATGCGAGTATTTCCTCTTGGTCACAACCCCATCATTGTGTCGCACCAAATGTAACTCCATATCCTGTATCCTGCCAGCGTCTGTGCCCAGCACCTGTCGCTAGCAGGGCTAAAAATATAGTTATCTTCCACCAGTCAAGAAGGCTTATGTTTTTTGGTGTCTTTCTATTTCAAGACAAGTCATTTAGTTGGTTATATAATTTGACATTGAGTCCTGGGCTGCAGCCCCGGCTCCCACACAGCAATGTGCATGTCTCTGAATCAGATATTCAATCTCTGTAATTGAAATGGATGGAGTAATTCTGCTCTGGCCTTCCCTCAGGTTTTTGTGTTGTGTGTGTGTGTGTGTGTGTGTGAGGAGGGAAGCAAGGAGGGGTTGGATTTAGTTGTGTCTGAAGTGATGTAAATGATGCTCTGCACAGAGGTGGGTGGGACATCGACAAGGGAGCACTGCAGCAGCTGAGATGGGGGTATCCATCACATGAACACACACACACACACATACACACACACACCTTGTATCCCTGTGTTGCCAGTGCTCATCTCCTGAGCTTTTTTCCATAGAACCTTGATTCTGCTTCCACATTAATTAATCATCCATGCACTTATACACACTGAACAACAATCCTGCCTGCCCGGGCTTTGAACCGCCCCCCCCCCTCAAGGCTTAGAACAACATACTGCAGCAGTACCGCCCTATCTTCCCACTAGCACACACACCTAAAGATATTCTCACAAACACAACCACACCTGTGTACACTCCTCGAAGTCTTACCAATCCCACAAAAGTTCCCACGCCAGAATAAATGAGGCAGCCAAACAAAATTAGCAGCTAAACTCTCTTTGCATCTTGTATTGTGTGTATTATCACAGCTTTCCTTGTAAATCCCTCCTTTCTGTATCACTATAAGATTTTCAACACACACACACCCACACACAGTGGGGAAGCGTGGTAATGTCTTTCACTGTAACCTTGACAAAAACTGTTGATGCTTGAGTATCTGGCAGCAGAAGCCAAGAGGTTAATACACTTTGGGGAAGTGTATGTGTGTGTTCGTGCATGCGCATGCTTTCTGCCTACGATAACACGATTAGCTAAAGGCTTAGCCATCACTTTTCCTCACCTCCCCTCTGTGACCTCTCGGAAAATACAGTGTAGACTCAACGTCGAGGCGGTAGTTGGGGCTAAATGGGATCACCAGCAGGGCTGAGGGTGTTGAGATCTGGATCACATTGTAGGATTAAGGATTAGACCTGGAGTTTGCATTGAGCTAACATCACGATACGGGACACATCGGGACCCTTTTCTATCTCAAGAACATTTTCTGGGCTGAGAAAGGCACTGAGCTGAGGAGAAAAATTCACAAAGGAAGGATTTTTTTTGACTGAATTTTCATAAGATGAGAGCAGCCCTCAGTTTTTTTAATATCAATGACACTTTGACTGCTGTCAGTCTTTTGAAGGCTGCAGCTGCTATTTTTGAGCTGAAGCTGCTGAGTCAGTGTGTGGTGCCAATATTCATTTATCTCCACCAGTAAAGCTGGGAAGAGGTCGTGTTTGCAGCCCTGTGTTTTCCACCTGCCTTTTCAGGATAAGCAGGATATCTCATAAAATTTTAGCAAATTTCACAACACAGATTGACAGATTGCTTGAGTTGATTCGGTTTTGATAGTGATCTGGCACCGATGTTTTTATTCAGTTGAACAAGTATTGTGTTCATCTGCTGATGGGAAAATCAGGGATTTAATTGCTTTCTCTGCCTTTTTTATAGGCAAATTTATAAACACACTCAGACTCAGACATTCACAAAGGCTGCAGCTGTGCAGGCATGAAGAATGTCCCTCCAAGGAAATGAAAATATGTTGTAGGAAGTGGACTTCACTGACTAGCCCGTGTCACCATGTTATTATTGTTGAATTAGCAGTTTGTTTAGTTCTTCATACTGGGATCAGACTACACAATAATTTTGATATTCGTGGTTACTTGAGATGGTTTCTGTGCCAAAATTTGAGTTATCAGTTGTTGCCTAGACATGTAGTCTCCAGTGGCTATTACCAGTCATAGCATATGCTTGACTTGCACACAGTATGTGATCGGGAGTGATTGTTTTTGCTGATGCCCCATGTCTGTCACATCGGTCCATGGACAGATGTTTTTGGTACTGTACACATAATCACACAGTTTCACAATACACGTGTTGCATCAAAAATACTCAGAAGTATCTTGTGTGCATCTTGTTGGACTTGTTAAGTGACTAATTTCTGCATCACCACCTAAGCATCAGGTAAGAAGCTAAGAAAAACCAACAGTAGCTTCATACCGTTCCCCTGGCATCTCCTGTCTTCTCCGTACAGTGTGTGTGCCGGTCACAGCCTCTGGTTCAGGATAAGTGTAAACCGAGACAAGAAACAAAGAGAGAAAGAGAGCGAGAGATGACATCCAGCAAAGATCCCTGAATTGAACTGAGGATGTTATAATCATGTGGTGTTCATCTAAACCACTAGGCCACCAGAACGCCCGAGAACTGGTTTTAATGTGGTCTTCACTGTCATAACATAAAGTTGAAAAGTTCAAAACTACAGCGAGCACAGTGGAGTGGAAGAAATACCGTGCTGGATTAACCCATCAGTCAGTCACATACAGTGAGCGCTCAGTGTTCTTGCACATTTTGAAAGGAGGGTGCTCGGTCACGTAAAGAAGCAGAAAGCCTCTGTGTAAAGGGCGCCACAGATTGAGTCACATTTAATGCGACCTGTAGTTGTAGGGCTGACTTAATTGAGGGAGCAGATCTTTGCTTCATACAGCTGCTGTGACGTAACCCACATCTCTGTGCTCAGGTTGGATTGCGGGCCGGGAGCTTTGAATAGCAGTGAAAGGGAGATACGAAAGCCTCACCAGGGAAGGAGCTCAGTGTGACCCAGAGCTGGAGGGCACAGCTGAATGCTGAAATCAAGCTTCGTGTTCACAGTGTGTACACGATGTAATCCACGTGACATTTATTGTTGTTTGGCTCCTAAAGCAAATAAACCCTTTCAAAAGTGTTTAAAAATGTAGTTTGACAAAATAACCTGCATTCAAGGTCGACTTACTAGCTTTTTTCAAAGCATCTTCATAGTATTCTTATTAAATAGAATACTAAAAAACATCTTTGTCACCCTAGCTTTTTATGTTTTCATGGCACTGATGTATTTATGAGCAAAAACAGGAAAAGGCAGGTTTGCAAAGCTGCAGCAGAACATGGTGAGAGAAATATAAACATGAGAAAAAGTGCTATATTAGATAAATAAACAAAATATTAAAATATTGCAACACGTTACAGACTGTTCCTCCAAAATAAGACGCATACAGTTGGGGAGATTCAAAGGGATCACTGTAGACTTATAACTTAATCCCTGTTTTCCTCACAACACAACAAATGAATACACACACACACACACACACACAGTTAAATTGTTATTCCACCTACTGTTTATAGATTCAAACTGCAGTGTCTACCCTTCAGCGAGGACTGAGGACTGAATGAGTAGAGATGATGTTTGCATTTTGACCCCTGTCAACACAATCAGTGGTGTGTGTGCGTGTGTGGTGTGTGTGTGTGTGAGAGAGAGAGAGAGACGGCAACAGCAGCATCACATTGTCAATCACTCATGCACACTCCCACATCACAGCATCACAGATTACAGCTCTGTCTTTGCCGCCTGATTGCGCGAAGTGAAGGTTATTTTGTTCTGAACAACCAAACAATGCATCACTCTCCTGTCTGACACACACACACACACCACACACACACACACACACACACACTCTGCAGTGTAGGATGTGGGAATGCAGTAAGTTAGTGTTGTTATTGACCAGTCATGTATGCTAGCAGAGCAGCTAATACTCACACTGTTAACACTGCAGTAGAATAACAGTCAGTACATGACAGTCTGTAGGACGAGACAGGCAGGAGTGTGTGCTTCTGTGTGCTTCTGTGTGTGTTTGTCAGTGCAGAATAAGGACATCTGCCTATATGCTGGTGATGGATGAAGCCTGCAAGGTTTGCTGCATCTCTTTTTTAATTCATCCATCACCCCCTTCTTCACTCATTTTCTGATAGAGGACAGAAAAGGAAAAAAGAGTGGGTGAGGATGCAAAACAAAGGAAAGGAAAGAGGAGGAGACAAAGTACTGAGAAGATGAAGAAGTGGTCGTGGAGAAATAAAAAAGGGTGAAACTCCTGGTAAATGTGAAGGAAAACAATAGAGGAAAGAGAAGAGATTGATGGATAGCTCATTAGAGGCCAAGTGGATGTGGGAAGAGGAGCAACCGGATGGATTTTGTTTCAAGGCACACAGGAATGGAGAGACTGGTACTTCTCGTTAATGACTTTTGGACCTTCACTCTCCCATTTTTCTGCCATCCCTTTCCCATCTATCCTTATTCTCTGTCTGGGAACAGAAAGGTAATGAGTCTTGTCTTCTCAGGACACTGGCTCCTTCATTTTTCATCTCTCCATCCATTTCTCCCTTTCCCTTGTTCTGCTTTATGGCTTATGTCAAAATCAAGAGGACTGACCTGCAGTTTTTGTCTTACCTTAAATACCTAAAACATTACAACAGACAAGAATATCCTGCAATCATCCTCTGAGGATAGCTGCATCTCAGATTTGTGGTTTTCTTGTTCGTTGTCTTGAATTCACGCCTGGAAGAGATGGCTTTAGGCAACACTTTGGCTTTTTGCAACCTCAAAGTTTGCACAAAGCAGTCTTGTCACAGTGGATGGTGTTACTGGTGGCATACAAGCCTCATGTACTATTCACCCAAAAATCTATTGCATTCATGAGCCTCACCTCTGACATGCAACACTGTGATTAATAACAAGATCAAGACAAAAGTGATAACCACAACATGAAATAGCAGCTCTGAAGGGCAGGGGATGAATTTAATTTCTTCCGACGGTGCATTTATTGTGCAGTGGAATCATCTGCAGGAAACAAAGAGAGGTAGTCTTTCACTTCAAATGACTGCTGAGAGTCAAGCACACATAGCAGAGGGAGGCAGGTTCACACTCACAGCCAACAATAGAGTAAGTGGAGCTTTTGCCAAGATTACTAATTACAAATGTGGCCAGCCAAGATGAAAAAAATATACTGGAATGGTCACTAATATATTGCCAAGGAGATGATGTTAGTTGGTGGCATTCAAAACTTGATTGCAGCTTCCAGCATAAAAATATTTATCTGAGGCAGTCCCCAACACATCACTGTGTGTGAAGATGTAGAAGCAGATAAGGTCTCAGCTAATGATTATTTAGGTTCATGGATTGATTATGAGACAATGGGCCCCTGGACAGGTTCGATGTACAAAGCCCCCTAATGCTTTGACAAAGGAGCAAGACTCCCACAATGAGAGAGACATAAAATATTGGTTGTAGTTGTTCCGCCTCTTTGTAGTTGCCTGGTTGATTTGATTTTCAACAAGAGATGTTCTAAACATCTTTTAAAAGAGAGGCTCTGGGCCCTGTACCTCGTACACCTGGCTGTCCTAGTAGTCCCATTCAGTAATGGATCCCTGCGAAGGTGGCATCATCACATGCTGTGTTTTGTTCAAAGAGCAGTGCAAAACCCAAAAATACTCAGTCTATAATGATTTAAACAGAGACAAATAACAAATCATCACATTTTCAGAAGTCAGGAGAATGTGATATTTTGACTTAAAAACAAACAATTCTTTGATTATCAAAATAGTTGCCAATTACTTTTCCTTCAGTTGACTAATTCCTGCAGCAGAGGTAGATGAGGCTTGTTGCTGTGGGTGGAAACATTGCTGTTTGTGATTTTCTGGAAAGATCTTTTACAAATGTAAGAACTCTTCCACTGTGACAAGCCTACCACCTACAGCTAATATCATAAAGCCTGTCCTCCCTGCTTTACAGAGGCATCTTAGAGCCTCTCCTCCTCCGCTACCACTCATGTTTTACAGAAGCATCATAGACGCTGCCCTCTGCTGAGCCATCTGCTCCCTCACCATGCTCACAGTCGCTAACAGAAACAAAATCCTCAGCAGCACACACATCACCTCCAAGATCACTGGACTTTGCTCTTCCAACCTCACAGACCTCGGCTGAATCCAATTGCAATTTTTTTTAGAGCTTTTCCATCTGGACACAGACACAAATCCCAGATCTGGTAACAAGCTGATATTAGCAGATACTTGGTGCCCTCTGCTATCGTGGCCCTGGACAAGCTGTCTCAACATCAGAGATCTTTTTGATTATAGCCACAATCTGTGATCAGTGTTATCTGTGTGCTCTATGAAGACACCAGTGTTTTGAACATTTTGTACAGTAAATAAGTGTTCATAAATGAGGCACCATTACCAAGAAGATAAAAACGATATTTGTCACATCTTTAAAAATGACCGAAACAGATAACTGATTGGAAGGAGTCAGATATTCTTTTTTTTGATCGACTAATTGGGGTATTCAACTACTTGATTAAGCTCCTGGCATATCTACTACAACTAATTTGACATTTTCCTTTTCAAGTCCAGTTAGAACAACAGTTGTTCTCTGTCTTGGCCAATTGAAAACAAATTGTCCCTTATAGAGATACAGTAGCCAAAACTCTCGCATTTATATTTCAGGTTTTGTCAGTAGACAGATCATAAGGTGGAGACAGCTGTGGGAAAAATGAGATCAGTCCGTAGAAGTCACTGAATTAACCACAGACTATCACAAATATCCTTCTCCCCTCCATGTTCAAGTGGTCTCCGTCATACAGAGAGACTGTCAGTAATGTTTTATTATCCCCCAGACTAAGACCAATTTGTTTAAAATTCAAAAACCACAATTCTTTATTTCATAGCAAAATATGTGTGTCATATTTATGTGTCCAGAAATTCAAAAATGTTTTCCTCTACAAAAGAACAAATGTCATAAAACACAAATCTTTCCTTTCCTCTCTAACTTCTTCTATTTTTTCATATTCAGTATTTAGTATTCCGATCACTGTTTGACCATCTGTAGCTCTCACATCACACACATACACACACAGATTCAGGGAGAGCAGTGAGGGGGAAGGAAGCACAGTGACAAGACAATGGACGGGACTAAAATGTCTTGTCCTCTCTGTGTCGCTCTGGAGGCTTCAATGGAGCGAAATGTGAGAGGGATGAAAAACAGGAAGGACAAGTGTCTGGATCTGCTGACACCTCAAGTTACATGCTTTCTGAGGAAACGTACCGAACAATATTAGCTGACCAATGAATGTAATCACTGGGCTGATGTCGGCCTTTTGTTAAACACTGGACATGTGGTCTGCTGGTTTGATGAATATGATGCAGCATGATTGATTCCACATTTCCTGTAGAAATCTAATATCATATTTTAATGCAGATTTAATGTTCATAAACATAGATCAATAGCATTCTCATATCTGTGAAGTATGACGCTAGAGCAAGGAGGTAATTAGCTTGACGACTAGCGACTGCCTGTGAAACAGCAAGTTGTTGTTTTTCTCCTGCTTCCTGTCTTCATGCTAAGCTAGGCTAATTGCCTCTGATCTTTGTTATTCTGTAGCTGTAAAGTGTTGAGCACTTCTCGCAGGAGATTGTACCCACGCAACCCAAGTTACATAGAGTAAGAACAGGTGTTCTGGGTGTGAGTGAAAGAAGCACCATTCTCCCTGTTACAAGTCAGTGTAGTCAAGTGATTCTGAAGCTGTTATTCTAAGATAAAACAGTTGCATAATGTTGCTTTAAAGACATAATAATTTCCAGACACAGTGAGCACAGTGCTAGTTTTGATGGACAACAGTGTCTCTGCGCCTCTAGCTGATGAGTCAGCATTGTGTTTAATGGAAAAGCTTTTAGCTGCCTTTGAATCCTCCCACCAGTTACATAGTGATATAAACCTACAGATTCACACAATAACAAACCAACAGCTTTCTGGCTTTCATCTTGACTCTACTTTCTGTAGCCTTTTCAAACTTTTTCTCCTCTGACTCAGACAGTTTTTATGCCTTATTATTATTATTTCAGCATTTTACCTCCTCACTGTTTTTCTTTCAACGGTTTCTCCCTAGCCTCTTTCTGTGGGTCGACCTGACGATGATGTATAAATGTTTTCATTTCTGCTCTCTCTGTCTTACTTATTGTAATGTGCTTTTTTCTTCACCTCCCCATCCTCCATTTCTATTTTTTTGCATTTTCTTTCTCATCTCTAAGTGGTCATAAAGCCTAGACAGACGAGCGCCTGTGTTTATAACAAGTATGTTAGGACTAAAAGCTTTGCAGAGGGCTCTGCGCTGCATGCTTAATGATTTATTGAGCATTCTGACATGTACACAGACTAAGGTGTTGGAGTGCTGTTAGATTTGTTAGGGGGTCTGGATAATGACAGCACCAAAATGATGGTTTGTGCGTCTCTGTGTGTCTACCCTCCTGCTATGAGGCTAATCACTAGAGATGAGCAGTACTCCCGACGTTTCATCAGAGCCGATAATCGCTGCCTCTCACCATCTGTCGAGCAAAATAATTTATTCAACCTCCAAACATAACTCTTAACGTCTGCTGTTTATTCAGTGCTTTTTTGGCAAGACTACTGCCAACACCTGGTGTCATTCATACAAATACAATGAATGATATGCTGACTAATAAGCTTTTAACGTTTCAGTGAACTTCACAGGACTTTTTGCTCATTTGGAGAAGTTAAACTTTTTTTACCCAGCTTCCTTCCCAGCAGGAATGTACAGAGGAAGAGCCACAGTCTAATGTTCTCTAATCTTTTCTCTTGTGTCTCTTGCAGGAAGTATAAAAGGAGCGACGATCGTGGATGCTCTGGATACCCTCTACATCATGGAAATGTTCGATGAATTCGATGCTGCCACTGACTGGGTAGAGAAGAACCTCGACTTCAATGTGGTAAGTAACTGTGTGTGTGTTTTGTGTGTGTGTGTTTGTGCTCTTGTGATGATCGAGGTTTAGCAAAAGCCTTGATCCTCCGTCATAATCCAGCCAATAAAGGCTTGAATCACTGATCGCAGTGGTTGAGAGGAGCCTTGAAAGACAGGCTCTTGACCCCCATTCTCATTCACATGCATCCTGTTTGATGACACAATCACACAATAGTGATATGATGAAAGATCTGTGAATGACAAGTGAAAAGAACACTGCATCAGACCTCCAGATCTAAAAATGATTCATCTGTATTAGACAGACAGTGCAACTTCAACTGAATGTTAAACAATTCCTCAGTATGACAGTAGAAGTGGTAGTTCATTTATCGCTTGACAAAAATGATCAACGCTGGGTCCAACTTGGTTGTTTCCAAAACTTTCATCCACATCTTAAGACCTTTCTCAGCAGATTGAGAGGCTCATTTGTCCTGGAGATGGTTTAGACTTCAGTATGGACAGCAGAGCAGCTCCACCTGCTGAGGAAGGCCACAAGACATGGACTGAAAGTGAAGAAACAAGTGCTGTAAATGTAAATGTAAAGGGCAGCTGTGGCTGTACTGGTAGAGTGGGTTGTCCACTGATCACAGGCTCCTCCTATCCCTGCACTGAAGTGTCCCTGGGCAAGATACTGAACCCCAAGCTGCTTTCAATATAAGCTGTATAAAAGTGTCTGTCAAATAAGTAAAAAAGTCAAAAGTAAGGTAAAGCAAAATTCTCAAACAGTGACCAGGACCTTCATTTACCTCCAGGGTAGAGACAACCAGGCCTTTATTTCTAATATCTACTGTCCCCCAGGTAATACAAGCTCAAAACCTTCTCCATGTTTACCTGTGGTGTTCCTAAATTTAGTATAATATCCATTTCCACAGCTCTAATCTTTACGAGAGTAATGTCAGGTGTTCCCATAAACCAAAGAAAAGACTGGCATTAGAATATGACAACATGATTTCTGGTAAAAATAGAAACCCAGAGCAGCTGAGTGGTGAGTATGACATGACTCAGTTGTTGTACTCATGATTTATTCTGTTGAAATGGACGTTATATTGAGTTTACCATGTGAGCTTTTGTAGCAGGTAATTCTGCCTGCCTTAATGGTTTTTTTTTTCTTTAACCCGGCCTTTATTAGCAACTGGCCTTTATTAGTTTGTGCTGACCATGCCCCTGGCTGTTATTTGGGACTCAGACATTATTTGAGTACCAGCTTTTATATGAGAATTTTTGGTAAGTTGGACCTTGTGTAGACACTTTTTTGTCAAGCAGCTGCTCATTTATAGTTGGCTGTCAGGGTTTGAGTTTCCTTCAAACATCAGGTGAAAACGAACCTGTTCATTAGCCGACTTCCTGGATGACAGGACTTTCCCAGCAGCACTCGAATGCAACGTTACAATACCAGTAGTTTCAGACCGAAAGGAATCCTAAATCTAGATCACCACCTGTCTGCAGAGTTTCAGCCAAATCTGTTTCTAACATTATGAGATATGTTGTTGACAGACACACAGGAGTGAAAACATAATCTGCTTCCAACTTACATGTAGTTTGTGGAGGAAAAGCTTGCTTGTCAGGATTAGAGAAAAGCAGGGGCTGGTTGTTTACCATCAATATGAAATGATGCAGGAATTACAAGAGGAGGAAATGTTCACATCAGTCTGTCAAGTGAAACATGGCAAATCAGTCTTAGGTATCTATATTTTCTTGACTGCTCTGATTTGTGTTGCATCCTGCCATCACTTTGACTTAAAAAGCTTTCACTCTACTTTACCCACAACAATAAAAGCACAATTTTCTCCTCATGAAAGCACAAAGAAACACTAAAACACTAAAAGAAAAATATGTAATTACATCGATCACTTTATGCTACTTCAGGCAAAGCCTTAAAGTTATGCTAGCTGTTTTATTGGGACTTTGTAATGGCTGTGATTCAGCTGAACACTTTATAGTCTTTATGTAAGTGACCTAATGTATGGAACAGTCTTAAAATAAACTTTATACAGACACATGACAGGTTCAGCAGGGGGACGTCTGGCTGCATTTCACCACATGTAGGTCAGTGTAAGTGAACTGGAATACAGACGTCTTTGATAATAGCCTTAACTTGGATGTTAGAGGAAGACTGTGTGTTGTGTGTGTGTGTGTGTGTGTGTGTGTGTGTGTACACAATCAGCAGCTAGATGAAAAAAGGCCTTGATGTTGCTGCACTTGGCCATTCTCCTGTTAAAGCTGAGTCATTGATGTGTGTGTATGTTTGTGTGTTTTGCAAAGACACTAACTTGAAGCAGCATATGAATCTAAAAAATACACAATTTTATGAGCTTTAAAAATATGAAAATACAATAAAACATAATAAAAAAATAATTTTCAAAAATGACTAGAATTTCAGTTTAGAGACCAAACATTACTCAGATGACTGCACTTTCTCTTTTCACAGCACTAATTTGTACACATTATAAACACATGATGATTAGTATAATCAAGTCATAATATAATAAACATAATAAGCTCAAATTGCTGTGTTAATATTTTATTTGGTAAATGTTTCCTTAATGACATGATATAAAACATAATGTAATTTTCTGATGCCTGGAAGATTACATTGTAAGAAACAATTATCAAGGCTTCTAATGGGCTCTGTTGATGATGGATCACAAAGCACTTAACGCTTTACAGAAGTTATTGAAACCATTATTCTGAGATGTTTTCATTAAATCAGATTTCTGTCACCGAATGTGCTGAAAATGTCAGTTACCGAAAAATATATGTAAATAAAGAATTTTCATATCTTGAAATCACTTTTGAGTAGGCCATCGTACATGACCACAAGATACAATACAGTGTGTGTGTGTGTGTGTGTGTGTGTGCGTGTGGTGTGCATGCGCAGGAAATGAGTGTATCGACTCTGATTCCTCCTCCACAGTGTTATCAATAAAACCCACAGGCAGAGAGCCAAAAACATGTCTAATGGATCCATACATGAGTCTATTACTGTTTGCTTCTTAGTGTGAGCACACACACACACACACACACACACACACACACACACACACACACTGCTGTATGGAGTAGTGGGCAGAGTTTACATCAACCGGTATCATGTGTAGTTGTCTGTTATTGTGTGACCGATAAAATCTGTTCCCAAGACAACATTCTTCAAGGAGCTCAGTCGTGCTGACTACTTTTAATAACACACATTTGTTAGATCGTAACAGTTGGTCTTTTATTGTTGTTTAAATGTAGGCTGTTATATGAATAATGGAAACATATGTTCAATACTTATGTGGCTAGACCTCTGGAATATTAGCGGCCATATTGGCTCATATTTTCAGCACTTTCCAGTATTAGTTAATTAGCATTTACATACAGTGCACATACATGACTCATCAGATTTAAATGCTGTTGACAAAACCTCATGGAATATATTGTGATTAATATACGAGCATAATATTACTGTCAAAAGCTAAAAATCCAGAGCAGTAAACCTTGCATGAAGAATCTCATCTATGTGAAGAAGCATGAATAAAAGGTCATCAAGTAGAGTAGGAGTGTGTGTTTTTCTGTGCTAATTTCTGAAGGACTGCTGTGCTTTTGCTGATGAGCTTAATGACATGGGAACATGTAGATACATCTATGAGAAACACACACACACACACACACACACACACATTTTGCCCCTGTCCTTTGAAGTTTGCCTTGATTGTAGAACCATCCTCATTATAATATCCTGTTAAGAGCTCCTTGTTAAAGAGGAGCAGAAAAACTGTTTCTTTGTCTTTCAGTTAGTGAAGTCGTGACTGCAAATGTGACTGTGTTTACAGATATCTATTTAGGTGTCTCAGGTCTGATTTCCAAGACCAAAGAAAACATCCCTGAAACGTGATATAAACATCAAGTGCTGTAGTTAATTACACTTTCAGATCAGCTTTAATCCTCTTTACTGTACTCCATCCAAAACCGTGGATTTTAAGTGTTTCAGTTTCTTTTAGTCACTTGTGGAGGTTTGCTACAAATGAATTTTCAGTGCTGCTGCTTTATGCAACATCCTGCCTTATTTACAGTATTTACCAGCAGTCTTCCTGTCACTCAAACAGCACTGTCGCAGCAGGAGACCCATTGTTTTCTGAACTCCTCTGCTCATTTGCTGCAGTAGCATAATTTTGAGCCGTAAAGCTACCTTTGATACGCCACACTTTATTCATGTGCTTTACAGTAAGTGCATTTTAATGGGAAGTTGGCGTCACCCTGGGAAGGGTTGAAAATGAGGTTAGCTAATGTGGCTAAAGTTTGGTTCTATAAAGGTTTTAGAAATTTGGATTTTTCCTCACTTGTTTTGGAAAGTTTTTCAAAACATTAAAGAGAGACAAAATGGACTTCACATCTGACTGAGCATGACCAGTAACACAAAACAGGAAGTGATGATTTGTCTTACGAAGAACAGTTAACTTTTAAGTGACTGGAGCGAAATAATCCAGAAAAAGTAAAGTCTGTAGATATGCATATACTCCCAGAGGAGATTTAAAACTTTAAAATGCTGTCATTCAACTTGTAGGACTGTTTAAAGTGAAGGCACAGTCACCTTGAGTTTTTAGACATATCATATTTAGATGTGTGCTAACGTTGGAGACACACAAAAGAGAGAAAAGGAGTGGAAGAGACTGAGAGAGACAAAGGTTCGTTAAGTACAGGAGGTTGTTTTAGACTTATGACCTTTATAGAAGTGACAACAACAGCCAGGAGTGTTTCTCTCTGGACATGAAGTCACTGATGGAAAGCTTGGAAGGAGGAAATCCAGATACAGTATACTTGATGCCTTTGGCTAAATTCAAAGGTTCTTAGTGGCTTTGAATTGACATTACACACACCAACAACATACAGTAAAATGACAGCAGAGGCCACAGTTTCATGCTCCTTATAACTGCTGTGTAAACACTTCAGTTTAAAAAAACTGTGGGTATAACTGTAGACAGCTGAGTCACTCAGACCAATGGTTTACTCTCACTGCTACAACAAACCTGCATGCTGCATAGACGACAGTGTGCTGACTGTTTCACACGAACCCTGAGAATCAAGAATGATCACAAGAAAAGAGATAATCACAGAACAGGAGGAGCCACCGGCCAAGGAGTAAACTGTGTAACCCGCTAATGGGGGTTTTAGCAGATTTCAGTGAGTTTCAATGTGATTGATCTGATACTTGTGAACTGAATCAGTGCCACATGAACTAATGAGAATTTAGTTAGTGGTATTCAGTGTGCAATCTTGATATTTTATATGGACTTACAGTGCAGTATTAGACCTGATCTGATTTGAAAATAGCAATTTAGTCAAACTTTTTTATTTCAAACGAGTCAAACATGCCCCAGAAAATCATGTCCTCTAACACACAAACAATAGTAAACACAGACAGTGATAAAGTGATAAATATTTAGGCAGTCCCAGGAGGAGGGGGAGGAATTTTTTACTACGTCTACATGTTGCTGCCTGGGTGTTGTTAAGTCTTTTCAGTAATATCCCTCTAAATAAAACAGAACAAGGCTTCAGGAGCCAGGGGCCAGTTAGAAAGTAGGATTAACTGGTATCAGTTGATGTGTACATCCCTAATCACTGGTGTGTTAACTCCTGTAGTCTCCTGTCAGTTAAATGTTAATGTAGGTAAGTAAGGTAAGTAGAAACAATGACTGCCATGACTTCAGCATTACTCTCTTCTCTTGCAAGTGCAATGACTAGGTTTTTTTTTTTTTTTTTTTTGCCAGCACCACAAAAACCTGAGAAAATATGATTATAGCTCCAACACTTCACTCAGAGTCCCTCTGCAGGAGCCGCACAGGTCACAGTCTGTTTTTTTTTTCCTACTCGAGCAGCTAAGCAACACTTTTAAATCTATTTAAAGAGAGAGAGCAGGGGTACAGGGTTTATCGCACTCCTGAGACTTCCTCTGTCAGAACTCAAACGCTCTGAAACACAACTTACGACTTAAGCTATAAAGACTATGATGGGGAAAGGAAACTCAACACTTCCTGTAATGAAAAACTATGGTTATAATGGAGGTTGTGCTTTTATTTTTTATACACAGTTTTATATGTAGATAATTTTATCTAAAGAGGTGTAGTTGGAACATTATCTCATTGACTCATCTTGCTACAACCTTTAATTAGTTCTCTGCTAGGAAGAGGCCATGCTTAGTCAGTTTCCTGTGCACTCTGTAATGGCTTAAATGTTGCAACATCAGGAGACTTGACTCCTCGCCTGCCAACTCTGTCAGACCCTCTTGCAGGACTGAGATAACGTCACCAAACTGCTGACTTGGAGGGTCATTGTTCAACAGTTTAAAGCAGTGATGGCTGCTGAGGACAGTCGCATGAGACCCTGCTAGGACGACTGCTGCAGATGTTTACTCAATGATACAATATTTCTTCACTCCATTATTGGTATAAAACAGTATTTCACTCTTTTAGCTTATTAATGCTGCAAAGCTAACAGACAGCAGGCAGCAGTAGGAAGAAATGATATTGTCCTTTTGCATTACAGCTGCCTGTGTGTTGTAGGGGAAATAATAAGATTTTAATTAGGACAAATCAGCTACACAATCTAACTCCTCAATCGCTCAGACTTGGCGAAAAATGACAGGACACGTTTTGTCTGACACATAATTTGTTTTTCCACAGGACGGACTCTATTGTCCTATTTCTGGTCGACAGCAGTGACTTATGAGAGCTGTCAGTCAAACACAAAAACTTCATCTGACTTAGGAATCTGTTCATAAAGACGTGAAGAGAAGGGGAGGGAGAGAGAGAGGGAGAAATGAAGCGTCATTGTTCTGCTGCTGAGACAAATGGCTTAGCAAACTTACACGTTTTGTTATTATTTGTCCCATTCTCTGGTAAAAACTCCAGAAATAGCGGCATTATATTTTCAGATGCAGCACAATTTATCACTGCCATTTCAGACTGTATTTTTTTCTAACATTGAAGGGAATGTCACAGATTGGAATAAGTGTGCTCCGCTGAGGGAACTTATATTTTCTCATTATATGTCTTTGAAAAACCTTTTAAAAATCTGTTAGTGAACCAAAGATCAAAATGACTCAAAATTTGGCAGATACATCGATGGATTTCAATATCATAATGGTTAGTAGAAATATCAACAGGAGTCCAGACTAACTGTAAAATAATGACAAAGTATGGTTGCTAATGTTTAATGCAGCCATACTAGCAGCTGTTGGAGGCAAATCATCAGCTGCCATAAGAAACTGAAACCATCATGAGTTTAACAAAGTTAAACAGTGATTACTTTGTGAGCACAGAAAACAAACCGCATGCATGAAGAAACGACAAACTCTTCTGGCTGTAATTTCTACAGGTTTCAGTCCTGCTGTTATTACAGACATGTCTGGTCTCTCCACTCACTCATGGACTTGTCTCTTCTCTCGATCTGTGACGTTTAGCCAGCAAACCTCTCATGGGAAATGTTGATTGTCAATGCCTGTTATGCCTACCTGTTAAAAATGAATGAGGTTTTTTTACCTCAGTTACAGAACCCATAGTCCTTGTTTCACTTCTGCTAGCACGCTAACATTCGCTAATTATCACTAAACACAAAGTACAGCTCCAGCTCATGGGAATGTGATTAGTTTTTCAAGTATTTGGTCATAAACCAAAGTATTAGAAAGATTCATATCATCAGTAGATGTTGAGATATTTATGTCTGGACCAAAATGAAAGACTGACTGACCCTCTGACATTCCCATCCCTAAACCTGAGCTGCAAGTGTGGAAAGAAATGTTCCGGATATATAAAATTTTTGTCTTGTGATAATTACTGAAATGCCCATAGTTCATGGTAAAAACAGGAAACTTAAAAACATCTCTGGTATCATCTTATGTATCCTCTACACTCTCAACTCAATTTAGTAAAAATAGCAACACTTCAGTAGCATATTTATTCATCTTCCATGGGCATACCACACTCATTCCTGTGATGCATTCATTCACAGCAGGACTGAGCAAGCCGGTCTTTAAATGAAATCAGTATCAACTGTTGGCTGCTTCAATACAAAAATATCTGTCTGGACTATGAAAAGCCCCCCTCAGTGTAATCCTCCTCGAGGCCAACAAAGAAATATTCCACTGTTGAGTTTTACGCCTCCATAATTCACTGTTTGTAGAAAGAGAAATGTGTATTCATGAGTAGTTTTTATCTGTTCATCATCTCATATTTCTTTTTTCTCTTGTCTCTGCTGCAGAATGCAGAAGTTTCCGTGTTTGAGGTGAACATCCGGTTTGTCGGAGGTCTGCTGTCCGCCTACTACCTGTCTGGAAAAGAGGTAAGAAACATCCTCCAGCTTCCTGTGGAGTGTCTCTCACAACAATACTGCAGTGAATGAGACTTTGAAGAGGGGGACTTGGTGTCTGTGCTGTAGGCTGATTGATGAAGCAGATGGTACAGAGCAGATGATGGACAGTGGAGATTGAGTGAGTGAATGAGTGCTTTTATATGCTCAAAATCTGGAGTAATGTCTCCTTTAATAGCTGGTATAGAGAAATGTATCCCATTAGTGAGTGCCAAAGGAGGTTCTCTTTTCAAGTGTGGGTGCTCTCTTATGTAGATCGATTAGTTTGCCTCCAAGAAGGTTAGACTAGATCATAAACAAACTGTTGTTTACTTGAATATGGCTAGAAGGTGACTTTAAAGGATAACTCCAGAATTTTTGAACTGGGGAAATTTATTTTCTCATGTTTTTGGGTATAAATGATTAATAGGAACAAACATCTTTGGAATTGGTGCAAGAATGATATACCTGGCCACCGTGAACAGCCGCTACAACTAAAGGCTCAATCGTTTACACCCAGAAACATGGGAAAATAAAGCTGTTCTTGGATCCCCTCTTCAGTGCTGGGTGTGCGTAGGTTGAGGATACAACAATGTTAATCGATGTATAGAACTCATGCCAAGTTATTTTGTTTTTCCTACTGCACCAGCTTTAATGTCAGCAGCAACATTACTAAACCTGATGATAGCGGGAAATGCCTTTGTTTCACTGTTGTTCTTTAAAGAATAACCTTTTTTGTGAAGAGAAAGGGAAAGGAAAGGTGGTATTTGATCAGCCTTGGGGGGGCAGAACATGTCCTGAAGTGTCTGCTGACAAATTAGTGCTCCAGACTTTTTTCTTTTTTTTTTCCCAGAAAAATGAGTGCAGAGAGATTCCACAGGGCTTCTCACTTTACTCGTAGTACCAGTCCTGCTGTGTCTGTGTGCATGAGTTTGTGTGAATCTGCTTAGTGACAAGAGGCTGTGAAAATGACATCAGCAGGGTATTACACTCACGTCTTGCTCTGCTCTGCCAATGCAGGGATTTTGTGTTGAACTCACTTTTCCTCAGTATCTTCTCTTCTTTCTCCGCTCTTAAATACGCACCCCAGTCTCTTAATGAATGATAAGGCTCCACCAAAGAATGGATAACTCTGCACAAAAGCTTTTTAAACCCTCTAAACCCTTTTTTTTTTTAAATCTGAAAGATCCTCATTTCTGTTTTTACACTGATGTCACCAAGTGGGATTTCGCTCTGAGTGACTTTGATCTTCTCTGCTGTAATCTGCTCTTTAATACACAGACGCAGGTGTACACACTCCTATAGACACACATAAAGCTACACAGTGATCCTGGTAGCAGTGAGCGAACCAGAGTTGTGAGGCTAAGTGCTTCTTTATTAGCAGGGAGAGAGAACGCAGGCGGGAGTCAGATTGGAAGTTCTCTGGTACCAAAAACCCATTTACAAACTCAATGAGCGTTTCAGCGCTTCAGCACACACAGAAATCCCAGAGGAGCATTATTTCTTATTTGTCAAATGCTGCATGTGAGGGCTGTGACATTAAACCAGCGATAATAACACCAATGAGAACAATAATTGTTATTTGAGAAACACTAAACTAAAGCAAAGTTGCAGTTGTAAAGTTGTGCAATAGCACTGCTTTATATCTTGGCACCTCTTTTGTCAATAGCTAACAGCTTGTATAGTAAAGTAAATAGTATATATATTTATTTTGTCATTGTCAATTGTAATTAACATCATATACAGTAGGTTAAGTCTGTAAATGTGTGTTTCTCCACAGTAATTTAAAACCTATTTAGTGCTTTAAGCAGGCTTTAAATACCAGTAAGGCTGCATCATCAATTAATACTCAATTGAATATTTTCATGGTTTGTTGATTAATTCGTTCTATAAAATGTCACAAAGTAATGAAAAATTTACTAAATCCCTGCTGGGTGTCTCTTCAATTTCCTTGTTTAGTCCAACAAAACCTAAAACCTAAAGAAATTCAGTTTAGAATCAGATAAAAGGAAAGAAAAGCAGCAAATTACCACAATTTAGAATCTGCAGCCAGGCAGTAATTATCAGTTTTGCTCAGACAATTGCTTAAATTATTTATTTGTTAATCAAAATTATTGCAGATTATTTTTTGTGGATTTACAATCAAGATTTATTGTTCAACTGCCAGTCACGCACTTGGAGTCTAAACACCTAAAAACATGGTAACATAAAATTATGAAACAATATAATATAAGATGTCTATATTTAGACCAAAAACAGTAGTTTGCAAATGATCTGAACTGATAATCCTCACAACAGGTGTGAAACAGTGAAAGCAAACTGTGACTCCTCATCATCATTTCTCAGCAGTCTCTCTTTCCACTCCATTTCTTTTTTTTAATAAGAGTTGATCAGTTCAAGACCCTCTTGTATTTCATCTGAGCCTTGAGAGGTCCCTCTCCGTCAGGTCCAGGTCAGGGGCCCCTGAAGGATGGAGGTGGTGCAGATTGATGGGCTGATGGGTGGCCTCAGAGGACTGAAGGCTGCTGATGGACAGGATGACTGAATATTGTTGGTGGTGTTTGGCACTGAACGACGGGTGGTGTAGGGCTGAAAGGCTGTTGGGTGGAGCTGAAGGGGATGTTGGGGGTGAAAGTGCTGACAGCATCAATATCTGCTGGGTCCAGTGCAAGTGACGTAGGAGATGCACCGGAATGAATGGAGCTGCCAAAGCTGGATGATTTAAAAAATATTTGCAGTTTAGTCACTTCACACATCAGATAATTGACTCATCATTTCTAGGACATTGTGTTAGCGTTTAAATTAAAACAGAGGCCTGATTACCCACATGAAATAGCAGTAAACAAATTTCTATAATCTACTTATTTTACAATATATTATTTTTAAATGGTATTTTATCTTCTAAAAACCTGCTCAGAGCAGGTAGATTATTGAATTTTACTAGATCTTGGTACACCAAAGTTTTTATTGCTACAAATTAAAGACTTTCAAGACTATAATTTAGCAGATTTAAAGAGTTTTGTGTATGTGTATGTCATATTGAACATTTTAGGTTTTTTAGAGGAGCACTCCACTTTTCCTCTTTTACTCGCTGAACTTCAACCTTCAACACCAGCACGCTGGCAACACTCTCCTGATAAAAGCCCTCGGCAATAAAGTGGAGCTGTGCTACAGGTGCATTTGTGATCTTTCATAATAAAATGGACTAATTGAACAATGGTCAGGCATTACGCAACTCCCCATTAGATGAGACTGTACCTGACCTCCAGAGAAGATGACAAACCCTCGAGCCCAAAGAGACTGCAGAGCAGACAGAGAGGCTGGAAGCTGAATAGAGAGAGAAGACAGAAGATTAGAGCGTGACCTTAGAAAGTATTCAGCCCCTTGACTTATTCTGCATTCTGTAGTGTTGCTGTCTGAAATGGAAATAGATTAATTAGAGACATGAAACTTTGTCAACATAAGGCCAAGTCAAAATATTCCACAAAGAAAAATCTGATCTTAGTTTTGTCAGGTGGACTCCACACAAGATGTAGAGACTGTACGACCTTCAGAAGAATTTGGATTAACTTTACAAAAAAAGTTTGCTCCTTTACTGTGAAAAATACAGGTACAAACACTGTAAACATGTTAAAATGTATTTATTTGTGTCTGAGTTGTTGACTGGGAGTCCCAGTTTGAGTTAACACACTTGAAGTATCAGTTGATGGTAAAGCACTGAAAGGGTTTGAAGTGTCTTTTTCAGTGTCACAATTGGAAGCAGTTGAAATCAGTTGAAGTTTAACTGCTTAAAGTTTCTTACTTCTACTTCAGCCGAAACTTCTCTTGCTTCATGCTACAAACTTTACTTTCAAATCTTACACCGGCCGACACAAGTTCAGAGAGGTCGAGGTCCATCACCACACCATCCATGGTCTGTTTTTTGTAGCGTTTTTTACAGGCTGAAATTTTAAGTGGTGGATGAGGAGGCAGAGTGGTGAGAGGTGTTGGAGACAGACAGAAGGAGCAGGTAGAGGAGTGGAGTCACTACTCTCTGTCTCTCCCCGTCGGTCCTCATCTGGCTCTGACTCAAAGAGCTCTGGGCCTTTGATGAAAATTTGATCAGTAAATGTACAGCTGGTACTGGCTGTGTGCACCCTACTGGCAGGCTTTTAACGTCTCTGCCTGCATACAGATCACACAGCATGTAACCTCATCTGCTGAAGAAAGGGAGGAAGGGAAGGATGGTAGGAAGGAAGGAAGTAAACTATATACGTATGGAGCAATGGACAAAATAAAAGGCTTCCAGTCCTTCTGCTAATCTAAGCTAAGTGCTTCAAGGAAGGAAGGACAGATAAAGGACAGGCAACAGCAAAACTGAAGAGAAGTCAGCGAGAGAGAGAGAGAGAGAGAGAGAGAAGGAAGAAGGAAGCAGTGCATGAAGGAAGATATCGAAGGGGAGAAACCTGAAAGACGTACAGAAGCAGGTGATGATTGATGGAGGAAAGGAAATGAAAAAATTGAAGGAAAAGAATGTGAAATGATAGAAGGCAGAAAATACTCAAATGTTTTACACTTACAGGAAATAATACACTTCCTGTAGTCAGGTGTTGGTCAAACTATGACTTTTGAAAGCCAGTACAAATTAAGCTTAACAAAAAAAATGTAATTAATTTTAATTTGTTGTAAGAAATAGACAGGGAACTCAAAGGTAGAGAAATGAAAGGCAGGAGTGAAGGTAGAAAGGAGAATGAATGAATGAATGAATGAATGAAAGGGAGGAATCAGGGAAGAAACAAGAAAATTAATAAGGAAAGAAGAGAGAAAAGCAGGAATCAAAAAATAGGAAGAACAAGACAAAAAACAAGAAATAAATGATGTTCTCAATTGAAGAAAATTTGGGAGAGGTGATGGTAAAAATGCTGTAATAGAAAAAGGAAAGTAGTGAGGGATTGGATGGAGGAATTGCAAATGAGAAACACATGAAGAAATACAAAGTGTTTTGCTTTTACAAATTTGTTAAAACATGAATATTACTTGGTGAAGTGATATAAGTATCATGGATACTGAACAGCAATCATTTCAGTACTCATATACTGTATGAATAATCACTACAAACACAATAAAAACCTCAAGTAGTTTCTTCATTAAGTGATTATACTGTGAAAAATTCAAGGATCAACAAATCCTGGCGGTGAAGATCTGCTTTTGTAAATTTGCCACTTTTCATAATAGGAGGAGGTTTTCATAATTTCCAAATCCTTATCCCAGAGTGATTATAATGAACAATGATGATGCTTGATTGTGACGAACACTAATCCCAATCTCCTTTAGTTGTGTCTGACAGAGTAATCGGGTGATGGCAGGGATGAGTGTCCCAGCTGCCTCCCTCATCCCTGAAAACAACCCAGATTAAAGCGAAAAATCCTGTCACTGGAAAACCGAGGCAGAGGTTTGATTCTCAGGTGTCTTACGGACCTCCTTCAGACACAGAAACAATTAGACTGCAGTAAAAATTCAACAAAATATATACAGTACATTTAGGAGCATGATTCTGTTGTCTTTATCGAAAACCTATTGCTGTACTTCACTGATCTTGTCTCAGCCAGCTACAAGAGATTGGCACATGAAGAAAGGAAACTTAGCAGCATGTGGCTGTTAAACTGGTTGATACCATCTTGGAGGAAGACTCCCTCATTTCCTTAACAATGGCCATTCTTCAAGCTAAGCAGACATGTATAGGAGGTTCAGCGCATGGAAAGATATAGCTCGAATCCTTGAGGAAAGTGAATGGTGCTACGTGTTGGGATGGATAAATATATGTCGGCTGAACATCACTATCTGCAGATAGGCACCTTGTTGACTGCTGTCGACCTATCTGTAAATAAGATGACATCCACAGATGACAGTGGCCGGAGTTTATCTGGTCTATCTAGTCTGACTTGGACAATAGTAGCGTATTCAGCTACGGATATGGACATGATCCATTAGGTGGTGCTATAACCAGCCACTGGTTAACCTGACTGTTAACAGATACCTTTGTAGAGCAACTATTATATTAACACAGTAAGAAGAGGGAGATAAAATCCACTGTTTGTGCACCTTGGGAAACTGCTTTCTAGAGTTCAGACAAAGCAGATATGAGGCTCCAAAAGTCTGAGTTGGTCTGTTCTAGTTGGTGTTTCTTTATTGTATTTTTAGTACAAATTCCCTCTTTGAAATTCCCTCCCTAGACAGTGTTTCCTGTGGGCTGTGGAGGGATGTGTCCTGTTAGTCTGTTATATAAAGAAAATTCACAAAACAGCAGCAGTAAACCTACATGTAGCTGCCAGGACAAAGATACCCACTCGATTTAGCAAACTCCAGAACCCTTCAAGAAGAAAGAAAATACAGTATATAAACCACGCATCAGTGATATATCATCATGATCAAGCATAAGGCAAACTTGGTCCCCTGCTCAGCCAGAAAATCTTTATATTAACCACAGGGTATAAGAATGATCATTGCTGCTTTCTTAGCAGTTAGCATTTGTCTGTAAAAACCATCTTTGCTTTCCACTGCACCACACAGATCTGTGTTTGACTGATCTGGCTTGGCACAGTTTGGTTGTTCCATGGATTTCTGTGGCATGAACAACAGAAATTAGCTGAACTTCAGGTTCCTGTTGCCAGGCTTTGATTAATTCCCTGAAAGGTTTTATTGTCAGTGATTGATCAGATGGCACAGGGAGCTGCACAGCCTGGATCAGGCCAACACAGCACGCCTTCGCCAGTTCCCTCTGCTAATTGATTGGTCTCCATTAAATTTGCTTTCCCTGTGTATATTCACAAATCTCAGCAACTCTCTGATCTGCAATCAGACAAGCATTCATCTCTCACTTTAATGCTCAGCCGTCATGATCAAATCATGCAACTACTTATTACTGATATTGTTTCAAACAGACTGTGAATGAACTACAGTAGGGGTCCTTGAAGCTCTCAAAACTGATTTAGATTCGGTCTCACTCAGGATTTCAGACTCATTAAAGGGTTCTAGTGTTGCTGCCAAGTTGACGTAGGTGTTGCTCTAGAAAATAGACCCGTAACCGGCCATCTCACATGGTTGTAAAACACAACACTGTCAAGGTTATTTTCACTGATTGTGGTTTTGTTAAGCTATTTTCTTACCTCTATTACTGAGGTGCCAACCAGGCTAACTTACATGTCAGCACCAGTATTCATTCACTAATTCTTAACTGCATCTGTTGGAAGGTTATTTTGCTATAATCACTTTTTTGCTTTTCCGGTATTTCCCTGTCATCCTGAAGTCGCTTGCATCCATGGTCAGTCTGATATGGTGTGAATGGAACAAGAGAGAAACTGAGATCAAGGCAGTGAAACTAAGAGGGAGGTTGTGACTGACAGGCCTACAGACAAGTTGGGAAACAGCAGGGAGTCTAGATGTACATATTTTTTTGATGTGTTGCTCTGCCATATGGCTGTCAGGGTGATAACTTGAACAGCTGCTTGCTTAAAAAAAATCAAATTATGTGGCTCCTTTGCTTCACATTCTCACTGGAAACTTTACCAAAGTAACACAGGAGCAGCAGGAGATGCTTCATCATGTTTTTTATTTTGATATCCAGCAGGAAGTACATGTGATGTGCACATAAAAAAGAGCTTTCACACTATTAGCCCAGGGCTAAGTCCTGCGTTAGCTTTGAACTTACAGCACCCACAGGGCTCACACTAGGATCACTAGTGCGAGTTAAGGGTTGAACCCAAAGCAATTAAATGTTTGTTGTTTAAACAAATTTAAAACAAGTTTGCACGCTGTCAGCAGTCTGAGGATGTTTACCCTGGGCTGAGTGTGATTCATAACCCAGCGTTTACTGTTAGCCTTGGGTTAATGAATTATGAGTAATGAATAAAATGAGGTTAAGTTAGCTACGGGCTTTCCATAGCCTGGGATTTGGGTTAGCCCATAGCTAAGAAACACAAGTGTGAAAAACCTTAATGTGACATTAAATCTGAGAGCTAGGCTCTCTACATGGAGGTGTTAAAAATACCCTCAACCAGTTGCACATAATGATGTTGTTGATGAGTGAACATGACTAAACAAAAACTAAGATCTGTCTCAAATGTGGGATTTAGTTTTTTGATTATAGAAGGGAATATGGTGTCTGACATGCTGCAATGAGTTTCAGTCTGTTGACTCATTTGCCCTCATGTGCCCTCAATTAACATGCATCACAGTGCAATTAGACAGACCAGATCCAGATGTACATGTACCCAGAAACACACTGAAAGTCCCGCCGCACAAACCACGTCTGGAGGTAGACGGAGATGAGTGAAGGAACTGTATAAGAGATGCAGAGAAAGGGGAACGAGGGCTGGCGCAGATAATGGAACATACAGCAGAAAGAGTGTGTGACAATAGGTGGCTGGTTGGCATGAGGAAGTGGTTATACATTGAGCAGAGATGAGAGGCTGGAGGGCAGCAGCAGGCTGGCTAGCTTTCAGTATATGGCATGTCTTCACTCCTCATTTTAAAGTACATGATTCGATTCTAACTGTTGAATGTACACAATTTTTTTTTTTTTGCGAAGGCTGTAAGAATATTGACTGTGTTAGGATTTGATAGAACGTGTGATCGAACACAGACAGCGAAGAGACAGACACGTCTTAATCCCTGGCTTGAACTGAATGTAGAGTGGATACCTACAGGCAGCATCACGTAAACACACATGACGCACACACAAAAAGAGGCAACCGAGAGCACTCTGACAGACCGCCTCCTGAGACTGTGACGTCCAATCAGACACCCATCGAGCGTGATACACACACAACCTCAGCTCTCTATTTACTCCATCCTATTTCATTGTGCAGCCGCTGGATTGAGGGAAGAGAGGGATAGAGAGCCGGATGGGTATCTTGACATTTTACTGCACTTCAGGGTTTGATGTTAAGGTTTGATTTCCACCGGGGGCCTGTCATGTTAAAAATACATGCAGACGTGGGGACTGTGGGTTACTTTAGATAGACTTAAAAACATCCACCAAATGGTGAAATCTTGTATAATTGTCATACAAATTTACAAATTTCCTGTGATGGCATTATGTAGATGTATTCTCACTACCTGTGTTTCCATATTTGTCTGTCTGTGTTCTTATGTAAATGCTCTTTAAGCAAATTCTGAATCCGACTATTTTTCATCGTTCTTCCTCACGTTCTTGTGGATTCCCTTTGAAAGTCTTGGCTTCCTCCCACAGTCATATACCATAGGTGAATTGTAGACTCCCAGCTGCACATACAGTGAGAGTGTGTGTCTGTATTTTTTGCGTAATGCATGGAAAGAGAGGCTCTATCCCCGCCGTTGTCCTGAAGAGAAACAAAGGCAGTCTCCTCCTTTGCCTCACTTTTTGTCTTTGTAAGAACAATGCTGTGAAAACCCCAGAGGCCTACAGGGCTTTGTAGTAAATTGAAAGATTTCTGACATGACAGGTTGGCAGTAAAGTAGATGTGATTGTACCATATATAAAAGATGACCTGTGCAGCTGATGTCTTGCCAACTGTGTCTGATCATTTCTGTAAGCTTCAGAATATCACGAACAGTCACGCCCACTTCAGGCCGCGATTGGTCTGTCACAGAGGTTTGAACTCCTCTCTCCAGCTCCCAGGAGAAACTGTCTGAAAATGTGCAGTTTTATCTCCATTTTCTAATACATCACGTCTTCCACCTTTCTGTCACGACCAGTTTTTCACTCCACCTTCCAGTGCGGCCTTTCAGAGCAACTATAAAAACATTTAATTTCCTCTGTGGTCGGACAACTTATCATACAAACTACTTTTCTTTTACAGTCTGGTCTGCACTCTCACTATTATAACCAACATGTCCCTGAATCATGTAACCGCTCGTCTTTTATCTATCCATCTCTTCATATTGAACTATTTAAACTTGAGTCTTTCTATCAATACCTGGCTCTGATAGAGACACACACTCTCACAGGTTCCTGCAAACTCATTGACACAAAGCCACCCACAGTGTAATCCCATCTGTGACCCCTTGCTGTGCGGGTCAGCACAACAACCCGCACCACTGACCACTGACAGCTCAGCCATTCAAACACACACACACACACACAGTAAATGCAGTGTGTTGGGTGGAGACGACAGACAGCTTCTATCTCCTATCCTCAGGAAATCCCATTCACTCAGTGAGAAAATTGGCTTTACTGGAGGGATGGGAAGAGAAAAACAACCGCCCCCATCCCTTTTCCCCTTTTGGCCATCTCTGTTATCCTCCTGCTGTGCCCAAGCAAAGCGCCTTACATATCTACACACACATGCACAAATACACACACACATGCAGCCAAGTAAAGGTTATTTGCTAACCGTAGAGAATGAATTTTCTGGATATCTATCTTAATCTCTTTTTAGACTGGTCTAATCTGTTCTGAGGAGAGGAAACGGAGCTACAGATGGAGGGAGGAGGATTTAGGGCAGAGGAGAGGAAAGAGTAGGGTCTGACCAATATGATACACACTTCCACTCTGGCCTCTCGAGTCATGAAAAGTCCACTCATTTGTTTCTTTGTGTTAATTTTCCTCTCTCTGGCTCTGGTTGTGATGCAAACTGTACGGATATCACAGAGGTTTGAATTTATTCAGAGGGTCCTGATAAGCCTGTGGTTCATGAGTGTAAAGCTATTATCTGTATAAGCACTCACTCAACCAGCAGGGCCATACAACTGTAAACTATTTTCATTATCGTGTCCTCTCCACTGAATCTAAAGTTGAGAGTTAAAAGGAGGAATAAGTAATGATTCACATTAAATATTTTCATGCTAAATCAAGATAATTCCAGTCATGCCACTGAAACACTTTTCTTTTAAAAGTCAAGACAAACATGTATTTAAACTGTAATATGTTATTTCCTTGTTAGGGTTACCATGGTAGTCAGTGTTACTGGTGTTACACAGTGTTCAGGCGCACACTGGTTACATAACTTGTCTACTGGCCCTTTGTCTTTTTCATATATTTTGTATTTGGTTTGTAAATTAGTAGTTAGTCAGATTACAAACTGAAGGTTTGTGCTCCGTGCAGATGCAGAGCAGAGTCACATCAGAGTAGCAGTCTTACCAACGAATGGAGGATTTGGTGTCAAAGTCAAAAACAGAAATGCCTGTTTGGCAGATTTAAGTCCAATGCCAGAAGTGGCACCAGAGTGAGACGGCTAAAATGTTGCTCGCTGTTGCCCCAGTGAATGCTGGGAGGTTTCCCCAAGTTAACTCCAATAAAGAATTTTTCAATTTGGTAGAGTTTGTCTTTTACTGATAACTTAATAAAATCCAAATAAGAGACAAGAGTTTGGTCAAACTCTGAAATTAAAACACACTCAGACTAAATTAATGAATAGGTAATGTTAGACTGTTGGACGTATAACAAATACACTGAATGAACAACAGTGTTGTTACCAAAACATATTCCATTTAAAATGATATAAAGTTGAAGGAAGGGATGTTTAAAAAGCTGCAACCAGAAAAAATTGGTGAAAAAAAGAAGTCAACAAACTAATTGTTGTAGATTAATTTTCTGATAATTAACCAACTGATACGTCAACCAATCACCTGTTCCAATCATCTGTGGTAACTAAGGTCCCACACAGTTTGTCACCAGAAACAAATCAGGCCCCAGCCAAGCCTACAAGTGGTCAGTTCTCTTCTTATAAAATAGGTCAGCTGAGGCAGTAACAAAGACGTGTTAGGAGTTCAGTTCCCATTGTGGCTCAGTTGGCTGGGTTAACATTGTGTTTTCCACGCCAGAAACTTGAGCACTATTAATATCATGAAGTGATGAGCATCACAAACATTCACCAGATCTGATTAAAGAAGTGAAAGGTAGCCTGTGTCCCTCCTGTAATGGATATGAACAAAGGCTGGTCTTTGTAGTGCCTCTAACAGCACAACACTCACATCACAGTAACTTCAAAGGGAAAAATCTGGTCTAAAATAGAGCTCTTCAGTTATTCCTAGAGCCAGGGAAAAGTCTGTCCACAGAGGGAAAAATGAACAAGTCGCTGTCAGGGTTTATTCTGTGTTCCTATTGTAACACAACTGAAGCTCAATAATAGATGAGTGACCAAAAAAAAGTAAGTCAAAAGTGGAGACAGTCGGAGTTTCAGTATACAAGAGCTGCATTTGCAATAGAAATACAAAGAACTTAACTTATTTTAATGCAATTGAGAGGCATTTAGCAATGTAAATCAAACAATGTATTATTAATTTATAATATAATAAATCACAAATAAACACATTCACACAACTCTCACACACACAGACATATTAAAGGTAAAACATGCAGGTTTTCACTTGTAACACTGTCACCAGGTTGTTATTTCTCTCTGAGGCTGACTGACCAAAACCACTTTAGATAAGAAACTCGGTTCAGTGAATCAGTAGATGGAGAGGAATACACACACACACGCACACGCACACACACATACTGTACATGTATTTGATATTGTAAAGGTCATGCAGAGATAAAAGCAAATTGATGGTATCGCTGAGGCTGTAAAAGGGATCAGAAATGAAATGGAGCGAAGGCCATTTACTGGGTGTGAACATGTGTATGTTTAAATATGTCACTCTGACACTCCTGGTTTGTCATATCTTATGATAAGGCTGGACTGAAATAATGAAAACCAAGATAAATGAAGTGGTAATGAATGTTAGAAGTGGATATACACAAACACACAACGAGTGAAGTGCTGATAAGCTGGAGTGGATGAAACAATAGGATGACATGATGTAACAGAATGATGTATGGCAAGAAAAAATAATACAAGCAGATACAAAGTATGGGTGACATGAGGCAAGGTAATGATATACTTAATACTTTATACTGGGTTAAGATAAGAGTAGGTTACTTTAAGAAAACACACAATATCACAAACAGGTATTGACGTGAACATTTAACGCTACAGTGAGCAGAATGTACAGATAGTTGTGTGTAAATGATAGTGTTGGATGCTCCACTCGGCTCTGATGGTGTGATGGTGTGAAAAGTGGCTTCACATTTGAGTTGTGCCTTTCCTAAAACCCTGGCATGCACGCGCTGTAAATCGTCCAGGTGCTGCACTGCCCTCCGCCTTTTTCAAAAGCAATGTTTGATGCTTTCTCAAGGAGATGCTCATCCAAAAAAAATTCACAGTCGACACTGCACTTTCTTGGGTTGTCAGCAATACAGCGGCCATGTTTGAAGTTAATCGGATGAGCGGATTGTCAAGAGAATGGAAGGACAGACAGACAGAGATTCCTCAATTTTATAGTTAAATGTGTTGTTTCCAAAATTAACTGGTTTTGACATCTTTGTTTCTTTAACGTTGTCTCCAAATTTGTCTTTTATTCAGTTCCAAATACCATTATACACATCTTATGCATCTAAAATGTGTCTTTTATAACAGATATTATGACTATTTTTTCACTTGCCTTCAGAAAATGGTAGCTACTCCCCACATGTAAAATCAGATATAAACCTCTGCATCCATTATAGAGCATACAGTAATGCAGTTAATTTCTTATTTACATGTAACAGCTATGAAACTCGAGTAGCGCCTCATCTCATTGTCCATGTCAGTATCCATAGGCTACAGCGCCAGTTCATCTTAACCATCTGATGTAATGGGATTAACCTACTGAGGAGACTGCACAAGCTGGGGCTGTGATAATCCATGTTGTTTTATACATGCAAACACACACAGACACACACACACACACTTTTCATCCTGGGTTAACTGTGTGTCTGTTTGCTGTAGGAGGACCCTGTATTGTATTCTCTTTGGGGCGGTCAGTGGTATTGTTCCGTCACTACATTATTAGTACACATTCTTTACTCCTTTCTCTCTCAAAAACACACACACAGCTGGAAACACACAGCCACTCACAGCAGTAGACTGCTTGACAAGGGGAAAATTGGTTTGGTCAACAGGGTCACACATGGACTGAGTCTTCCCTCTTTTCAGTGGCTTGCCAAAGCCTTTATCAGTGCTGTGTGTGTGTGTCTTTGCCTGAAAGCGCGCATGTAATTCAGCTAGTTGTGAGGCCCGACTTTGTAGCCTTCTAACAACTACACACACACACTCGCTCAGTGAGAATAGGAACCGAGCCTTTCCTCCTGCCGTGCTTTGACAGACTGTGTAATTGCTACAGCACACTTTCCTTTATTTCCCCCCACTCCTCTTTTGTCCTGTGTCTTCATACACACACGGACACACACACACTGAGCAATAGGCCACGCTGGAGGATTTGCTTACAAGTCCAGCACAAAACTCCCCTTCAACCTTCTCCTCCTGGGCTGGAGCAGAGAACAAACAGACAGGCAGAACTGACACCTGTTATGATAATACATTATATATCTCAATATCTGATGAAAGCTAGTATTTATAAAGTATTTATTACAGGAGTGATTGGAGCTAGAAAACTGGATAGGACAATCAACCTTCACCAGGAGTAAAACAAGAACCCTCTGATGCATTAAGATATTAATTTGCAAATTCCTTCCTATCTCAACTTCAGCTTTTTTCCTTTTCTTTAAGCATCCACAGATCCATCACCAGACATCCAAACAACAATAAAAGAGACACTGCTGCATTGTGTGGTGCAGCATAATAACACTAATCAACAGACTTGACGGGGTCAGGTCAGCAAGAGTGTCAAAGAGTAGGTGTTTAAAAACAGCAGCGATCCAACCCAAAAACCCGTCCTTATATATAATCTTCAGAAGTAATTTATTTGTTGTTACTGAAAGCATGACAGACTTCTTTGGCAGTGGTAAAAAGCCAACACAGCCACTGCTTATTGTTTTAATAAGTGAAATATTGTCAGAGAGCCACTGTCCTTCCTTTTTCTTCTACAAAATAAAATGTGTGTGAGGGATTAAAGAGTTTCAGAAGCCAAAGAAAAAGTAAGCAAGTAAAGTTCCCATGTTAGTTTTTGTCATCTTCTTATCTTGACTTGTATTTATTTGAGAGAAAACACTTGGAAAAAATCTTGCAAGGCAGAGTTGTTTTTTTTCCCCCAGAGAAATACATTAGCACAACGTTAATGCTGCAGCTAATGAGGCAGCTGGTGTGAAGTCATACACATTGCATAAGCATAGCATTAGCATTCTTGCTTACAGTGTGAGATGGAAGATGTTAATGCAGTATTTTAATTGGACTGAGGCGACGTTCAATGCTAAGAAAATAGTGTGGTTTCCTTTCTCATATTAGTGCTAAAATGTTTAGTATTTACTCATGACCATAATCTTTCTTTTAAGCATAAGCACATCTTTAGCATATATTAAAGTATAAAGTATTTTTCAAACTGGGTGTAATTCACATTAATGTGTGGTTAATCCAGAGGGCTAACCCTGTGTTTACCATAGGTCAGACTCCAGCATCTAAAGTGATACATTTTCTTATTAGATGAGCTTTAAAATGTTTATGCTGTTTGCCTCAATATACGTTGTTTTGAGTTTGTTGAATTTGTTGAGTTTCTTGAATCTTTAGAACAGGCAAAGTGCAAAGTTTGACTGTTTCTTAATTCCCTCAAATCAGACAAATAGCGTATAAATGTATAGATAATCTCGAGAAAAAAAACTTAGATTCAGAGCTCTGGCCATAAAACTTATGCTAATGTAAAATTGTCGCATGTGGAAAATTCTCATCCAGAGAATCATGGGACATTGAAACACTTTGCTTAAAACTTAGAACAGTATTAAATCTCAGGATCGTTTATGCTAAGTAGCGTTGTCTCCTATCAGTGTTGCATTAGAATAATTGTAATCAGGTTAAAATCTTCCCACAGACAACCACAACAATATTGACTGAATGTATAATCAGTCAAAGTACATCATATCAAATGTAGCACTGCCTGGACTGGATCAATTGTAATAAAAGACTGCTATAGAATCTTAGCCTTACCCTATGTGTAATATTATGAAACATATACAGTATATATGTCCAGCAACAATGCTGAATTGTCTGGTGGGTTGCACACTGACAGTCGTGCAGCAGGTTATTGTTAGAAACCCTGAAATGTCCCTGGAGTTCATGTATGTCGCTTTGTTTCTCCTTCCTGTCAGCCGGCCTAAAGGGAGCGATGCTGCTTCCGAGACCCGCGCTCGTTGGACCTTATCTCTTAGCCTGCGAGGAAGATAAGGCAAAGAAGCTATTTGCCTCGTTAATATACTTCCTCGCACACACATGCACACACACATGCATCTTTGAGTGACAGAGAAAGCAGAACAAGAGTCTCTTCCCTTTGCTTTCACATTTGAGTATTATCAAACCAAGGCCCTATCTAATCACAGATAAACGGTTGACTCTGACATGTCTATTGTTCAGCTTTCTCTCTCGGCTCGTATCTCTAACTTGTTCGCCTGTCATTCATTCTCATGTCATTTCTTGTCTTATTTTACACCCTTTTTGTCTGTTTTCTCTTTCTTAAGTCGTTCCTTTGTGTGTGTGTTGAATACAGAGGGAATTGTTGGCTTTTTTGTTAAATTTAGAGTCTGTTTGTTTAATTTTTTTCCTGGAAAGCTGCTCCATTACAGTCAGTTCTTACCACCTCTGATGTAAAACATAAGATCAGTTGTGATATCTACATGCAATTTTTTCTTGTAGGATTTATCTCTACTGCGTCAGTGGTCTAGGGAAAACCCTGAACCTGTAAAAATGTATTTGTAAATTAGAAAGTTTGCAGAAAAGAAAGTGGCTCCAGTTATGCACTGGAGAACCTGCTGAATGGCCACCTCTCTCTAGCTATACGACCATTTGAAACCAATGTAATTAAGAAACTTGCATTCCCGCAGTACAGACCAGCTCGTTGCAGCCTAATATTTTAGGTCTGGCCTCAAGGCTTTTGGATCATTTCGAAACAGTTCCAGCAAATGCTCTGATTAAAAAGCTATTGACCCAAACAGTTTCACTTTTCTCCGGCACAGAATGTGAAATACCAACCATCTCAGCACAGCATAGTGTGCTCTTGTGTTTTTTTAATTACAGCTCCGGCAAGCGTGCTGTAAATGTGGCATTAGAATGCAGTCGGCCTTTACTCTGCTCAGCAGCATGAAAAGACCAAGAGAGTCCTTGGGCGAGGCTGCAAGGCTGCAGGTTCACCCATTAGGCTGCATCTCTGAGTAGAGCTAACAACAGTTAGCCTAGCATAACAGCATTAGCAGATAAGTCTGGTGAGATTATTTATTTTTGTTTGTGTCAAATCAAATTCCACAAAGACCAAAATTAACAATGAATCAATTATACTGATGATTATTACCTCTGTTTTTAAACCACTGATTCTAGATACAATGTTCTGCTGCCGTTAATACTCATATGAACACCACATGTGTATTAATCCGCCACTGAAAATAGTCCCCACCAAGCACGCCATGTACTCCTGCTTTAGTGATGTTAATTAAAAACTACAGTGACCAGCTGCTTCAGGAAATTTACTTTTAATTTTAAAATATCACTGTACATTTTTTGGAAACAGTAGCATCAGTAGTTAGCACCCATACCAATTGTAACTCTTGCCCATTGGGAAGCAAAGGAAGGAGTCGAGTGACCTTGCTCTAGAGCCATGAAGTCCACAGAGGTGGTGGTTGGATGGATAGCTGGGTGAAAAAAAACCTCAGACTTTGATACAGGAAACCAGTGTTTATGCCCATTTCCTACTGTAAGTCAGTGTTAGTTCCTTTCAACCATGACCATGATTGTTCCATAACTTAAACCATACAGCAAAGTAGTCATTTTAACTTGCCCTAACCAAGTCATTTTTTCACTTTAAGCTAACCAAACATCAGACCAGTAAACTTATATGCATTTGGCATGGACAAAAGATTTGTTGATCTTAAAATATTTACTTCTTTAGTTAGAACTAATGAACAGCAGACAGGGTAGAGAAGATTGAAAAGTACAGAGAGAGAGAGAGAGACTAACGCATTGTTGGTTTGGTATTCAACAGATATATCAACAGTAACAAAAATAGAGTTGATAAGATCAGCCTCATACCTTACGTTGACTATCTTGTTTCTAATTAAAACTAGTGTGTGAGCTTTAAAAGAGAGTTTCTCTTTTGTTAAACTGAATTATTGAAACCACTTTATATTCACAAAATTCATCATGCATCACTTCATGCAGCAGTTTAAAAAAACAACAGTGCATATCTTACTCTGACCTCAGTTGTTGCTCCAGACACAAAGCTCTTCAGTTCAGCTCCGGCTCCAAACCCGACTGGGTCTATATTCTGTTATCTGTGCTGGGAGACAAAAAGAGTCCAAATTTCAGTGGGTGAACGTGCTCCATGCCCTGCGGCTCCACGCTCAATATTAATGCCCAGTGCCGGCTGCATGGCTCCTAACTCTTCACCAGGCAACTCACTGCTCTGTGGGACTTACAGTCCAATTACATCAGCTATCTCCCAGGCTTTGTTACCAGGCCTCTGTGAGTGTGTGTGTATATCTGTACATCTGTGCATGTGCACCAGCTGAAGTCCCCTCTGATGTCTTCTTGATGTTAGACTGGTGCTTTTAAGGGCTAATGCAGCAGGCCTGTCTCTCTATCATGTCTAACCTGGCTTTGAAAAAGAAGGAAAAGTTAGTGTGTGTATCCTGGTGTGTGTGTGTGTGTGCCGTCTAGCTGAGGAGATCTGAAGGTTTCTTTTTTTTTTTCTTCTGGCAGACAGCAGTTTGACAGGTAGCTTTGTTTAACACTTGTGCTACACACCGCCTTAAAGGTCTTTGTTCTCTGCTCAGCTTGTCTGTCTGACTGCCTCTCTTCCTAACAGCTCCTCTGTTTTTTTTGGTTTTTCACAACAATGCTTCTTTGTTTTTTAACCAGACTTAGCTGCTTGATTGTCTCTGTCAGCCATCCTGCCTGTTTATAGGATTTATTTATGAAGTTAAGAACTTAAAGGCGGCTCTGCATTACGCATGACTGTGGAAGGTAACAGGTTGGCCTGACCTGATGTTAAAGCCACTAATCAACAACGCAGGGAAAAACCCACAATAGACCTGCTCTGCACCAAACACTGACTCAGAGTTAGCACCTATAGTGGAGCATTAAGCAGCTAAAGAGTCAAATGTTTCCCTTAGGAGATGGTGGAGACCAAAACAGAGCTAAAAGGAAAGTGAAAACTGGTCTTAAATTTGTTAGGTGTCATATATCCTTTGCCATATCAACTTTATTAGTCGATAGTTTGTTGATGTTGTGTGTAAAGCTGTTCTGCTGAATACTGTGTTACTATAGAATGTTTCATTCATTTTTATCTGATTGGAAGGTACAGACGGATGACAAATTAAAAAACCAACCTGTGAAGTGTCTCAGTAAGGTGTTGGGGCCACCGTGAGCCACCAGAACAGCTTTAATGCAGCTCGGCATTGATTCTCCAAGTCTCTGAACTCTACTGGAGGGATTGAACACCGTTATTCCAAACGATATTCCCTCATTCATTTTGATGAAGGTGGTGGAGAGCAGTGTCTATCACATCAGTCCAACATCTCCCACAGGTGTTCAACTGGGTTGAGATCTGGTGACTTTGAAGGCGAGAGCATTTGATTCACATCATTTTCACTCATCAGATTATTCAGTGGTTTTCAGATTTTCAGGTTTTTTCTTTAATTTGTCACCAGTCTGTACCTGTGCTGTTCATTTCTCTTTATTTCTTTTACTCTATTTGTCTTCTGTATGTGGTGAGTTAAAGTCACAGTAATGTTTTGTAACTGCAGTAAAAAAATGATTTCACTTATTACACAAACAGAGACAACATCCTTTTGGCGTGGTATAGTTCTGTTGTCAATTTAAAGTACATTCCTCAGAGCTATTGTGTTTTCAAAACAGCCAGAAGGAAGAGACATTAACTTCTTAAAGCCATGTTGATTTTATTATTGCTTTTTGTCTAAATTCAGCAGCCATCTAGACAAAAACTGTTCTCTGTAGACTTTCAATCTGTCACTTATAAGATACTCTATAATAAGCCTGTTAGGTTTTTTGTTGTTGTCATGTTTTTTGAAGATGTTTGTATTCCTCACAAAAAAGGCATAACTCACCCAGTGACATCTTCCTTCTGGCAAACACCAATTCATATCTTTTATTTTGTAGATTCACTTGGGAAATTAACAGGCTTAACACACAAATAACTTTTTCTGAATTATTTGGAAAAGCCAGAGCACAGACGATCCAGACGAATCCTGCTCTTTATCAATCAGCCTGTGGAACTGTGGGCAGCCCTTAGGCTTGAAAGGCTAATTTTTATCATGGACCTTTAACAAGAAGGGCTCAGCTACAGGCCTTTGCAGTGACTGACATTTGCCTGCAACTCTGTGACATTTAGACCCAAAATCGCCACATGTCTGAGTCCATTTATCCCTCGCCTTTATGAAAATTATGTCTGTTACTGATTTGTCACACAGCTGATTAAACCTGTGTCGGCTCAGGTCACCGGGTCCTCCCCTGGCGCCCAGCACTTCACAAGCCACTTCCTGTGTGTTTAACACGTCTAATACGGTGCAGGATGGTGTGGCTGGTCGATCTGTGACACCAGTATGGTCCGTGTTAGCTTTGCCGGTGGGAATCACATCAGGCTCTTTACGGTCTCAGGTCTTGTTGAACCGTTTGAGTGAATATTTGACATTTTCATTCACACGAAAGCCTTCCAGGGCTCCAGCTCAGGCTTGTTCTCTGACAACACTGACTCTCCGCTGGGACACTTGAATGGCACTTCACTCTCTCACCAACTCACTCTGATTTTCTTTTTCACTTCTGCTTGTTGTGTGTTTTTTCAGGAAGAATATTCCTCTGAAATATTCATCATTGTTAGCATCAGTTCATTTACTGTGGACTATATTTGTCTCAATGCTCTTCCTGATAATTCCCTGAGCGGCTGGTGAGGTGAATGAACGGACATAAATGGAAAATCTGTTGGCCTCCAGGAAATAGCCTGCTCATTGTCTTAGCCAGCTGTTTCCAGCAAGTTGAAGTGTATCTTAGTGAATCAGAGTAATGTGGAGGTCAACACAATTTGTGTTGTTAATATGGTAATTATGAGTGTATTGTCACTCATTGTTTTGCTCATAAATCTGCAGTGTACTGAGCAAGAAAACCGTTCATTATTTCTGTTTTCTTTGATGATAAATGTGTCATCTTCCATCTTGTTATTGTTGGATGCTCAAGTTTCCATGGCAACTGTTTCTAAGCCCAAGAAGTGCAACTTCATTAGCTCCTGACCAATCACAGAGGTGGTTATTGCCAGTGATCTTGACAATGCATAGGTTTTCCTGTTCTGTGGAGGAACTTGAGGTGAAGATAAACTCTCCAGTGCGTCCGTTGGCATCAAAATAACTTTTACAGAACACAGCAAAAGTGTTTTCACCTCTGTTACGTTTTGTATTTATTTTTTGTAGTTGCTTTGCACCTCTTTGTGGTCATTTTGAGTCTTTGTAATTAATTGATTGCCCGAGGGCCCCTTTGGCCCCAAGGCCCCTGGACTTGGTGGCCCCATTCAGTAATCCTCCCTTCCTCTAGCTGCTCAGCCAGAGAACAAATGTAGTACTCTGTTTCTCAGCAGTTGAATTTTCTTCCTCGCACACCAAATGTGAGCAGGGAAGCAAAAATCCAATCCCAAGTGCCCACTTGAGGAGCCTTCAGGATGCATCAAAATGTCAGGTGTGAACTGCAGCCTGTCTCAGCTGCATCCAGACACAATCTGGATATGAGCTTCTCAGTCTGAACAGATTTCCATCTTCCCACCAGACTAGATGCTTAATTGCACACAGAGTGATAGAGCTGGGGTGCTGGTATAGAACACACAAGGTCAAGTTTCAGATGTAATATTGTTCAGTTTAAGACATTTATTTAAATGCTGAAGAGCCTAACGTTTCTCAAACTGTCCAGCACCTTTGCCTGGTGTAGCTAGTTTTCTACTTAATGCAATACGTTAATATTAATACGTGTATTGATGTGTATTCTGACTAAATTGACACATATTGTAACAGAGCATTAAACTCAATTTACTGCTTGTTGCTCACCTTGCAATTTTTATCCCTCCAGCACCATCAAAACATGCACTCCTCCCCTGTAACTTTCCTACCGAGACGGCAATTTTCTATGTAAATTCACTTTCCTCGGTCTTCTACATTTCCATAGCAGCACTGTCAAAAGAGCTGACTGTCGAAAGTGTGCCAAGTCAGCATTGACCGTGCCACAAGAGAGGAGAGGAAATATTATCAGGAGTTGATTCTCATTGCGTGTGCGTGTATTGATATGCGAATGCAAGAGCGAGGCAAGGATTGCTAATGTTGAGATGAAGGATAAAGCCAAAGCATTTTCCTGTCTTGGAAAGCGTTTCTACCTCTCTTGTCAAGTGTCTGTCAGACTCAGGAAAGGCTTCCAGCAGCGAACTCAGAGGAGATCAGAAAGTTCTGACATCCCTGTCGTCTGTGTTTGATTGACGTTATCTCGACGGGGCTACGTTTCTCTGCCTCGTGGGACATTAAGGCAGAGCTGATGTATGTTAGCTTTAACCTGCACTTGTTATGTAGCTCTACCTAATCATTTCAGATACAACAGATGAGATGCTTTAGCTGCGTAATGAGAAAGTCCACTCATGACTTACACTGGATGAGTAAGAATGGGATGTGTTAAGCAGCGTGGAGGCAGGGGTGTGTGAAATTACAGAAGTGGAAATACACTGGAATAAAACAAGATTGAATTTAATGAACTATATTTCATTTCATCTTTTTGTAAACAAATGCTACGCCCCCACCACGCAAAAAGTATTTCATGTGGATGGCATCAGTGTCTCGGTTTGCAAATTGAGGCTTGACATTGAGCTGTAATTTCTAATTTGTTTAATGTAGTAAAATAATAAGCAAATTTTGTAGCTTGGGTGAGGATGGAGGCCTGTTTTGCATAGGATGACTTTGCAGTGTGTGGACACAATGACTGCTTATTAACAGAAAACCTGAGAAAGCAACAGAAAGAACATACTGATGTTCTCCGTAATTATATATTTTTTACTTCTCTATCAAAGTTAATTCAAGAAGGATGTAGTAGGTTTAATTATTCTAATGAGTGTAGGAGATGAAAGAAGGCAGGAGCCTGTAAATGTGTCTGATTATGAGGAGCTCCGGCTCAAACATCTAATTATCCAGTAAAGACCGGTCTGTTCTCACCTGCTCTGCAGTACCTCCAGGTTTGATGTCTGGCTCACGACGTAGCTCACACAATGTCATCAGTGAATTTGATGTGAAATCAACATGGTTGATATCTCAGAGTCAAGTCATTATTTTGGTTGGAAAGCATGTACTGAATGGTACAGTCATTAATATCTATAGTAACAGTAAATATTTCTGAAAGTGAGCTCATGCAGTTAACAGATATTTATGTAACTTGTACGTACATGTTTGAGAAAAGCTGTTATATTTATTTAAGCTGCAGCTAATGATGTTTTCATTATTGATTAATCTGACAATTTCTTTTTGATTAATCGTCCATTCTAAATAAATAAAATATCAGGAAATAGTGAGCATGGCTCATTCCCACCGGCCAAGATGACATCTTCAAATGTCTTATTTGTCAAAGCCAACTGTCCAAACCCACAACATATTAAATTCAAAATGATGTAAAACAGAGAAGAGCAGCAGTTCTCACACTGGAGAAGATTTAAACAGAGGAAGTTTAGTAAAGTCATAGTTTATGCAGATTTACTAAGAAAATAAGAGCAAGCAGGAGCAGAACAGGTGGAAGACTGTGCATACTGTGTGAGGAAATGATCTTCGTTACCAGTTATAACGACCCATTATTATGTTGTAGTGTGTCGTCGTTTAAGTTTATTAATCAAGTCACAAAGAAGTTGACGTCATCAGTCCAAAATCCTAAGATATTCTATATTTAGCAGCAACTGACTCACTGTCTGTCACTGGAGAGCATGAGGTGGACAGTCAGAGAGCACACACACTTTTCTGTCAGCCATCACCTTCCTCCATCACGTTCTGCACTCACAGCAAAGCCTATAAACGAGGGGTTGTGTGTCCTTTTGTGTTTTATCACAGCTGACAGGTGGCCGCTGCCCAAACACACGAATCACTCAGGAGTTGATCTCTTTTTCCATCCAGTCTCATTAACATTCAAACAGCTTCACCTGCAGCACTCTCTGGTAGTCGAGATGGAGTCAGACTTTAATTATTTTGGACAGTAGAAGGTATTCTTGGGAGGCACATTCTGGAAAGACCCCCCCCAACCTCCCCCACCTCCCACTCTCACTCCTCCTTTTAACACCACAGTGACCCAGGAAAAATTTGCTGTTGGAGCGAATGCATTCATCTGCTGCAGAAAACCTCAGCATACACCACTGAGGTCACATTCCAACAGGACTGCCGTATAATTCAAATGTATGTAGAAGAGACGACTTCCATGTAAAGCCATCAGTCACTTTGGTAAATATTCCACCCTGAGGCATCCTGTCGGGAAATGCTTTTATACCTGAGAGACATTTGCATTTTATACCCGAGCAAATGGCAGATGCGGCGCTTTCTCCTGCTGCAGGTCAGAGCTGTGAGCTCAGACTCTGCTCTGTGGGACAGAGCCTGTAAAGAAGAATCAGACACTTTGTTCTGCGTTTTGTTCAACTACGTATTAGACATGTCAGACCTTAGTGAGTTGTCTTTCTTTTCCTTGTCTTTCCTTTCCTTATTTCTCCTCTCGTTTCCTCCCATTTCCTTTCCTCTCCCCTCTTTTTCTCTCTTTCCTGCCTCCCCTCCTCTCGCCCTCTTTTCTCTCCAGTCTTCTTCTCCTCGTCTCGTCTCGTCTCCTCACCTCACCTCACCATCCCCATGCTTTGCTTTAATTATTACTAATTCGTCTCCTGAAGCCTGATGTGTATTTTTCTGCCGCCCTTCGTCCTGCGTTTTCTCTCCCCTGGAGCGAGTTATTAAACCCAGAGAGAGATTGAGAGAGAGACTCTGACGGAGACTGGAGAGGCAGACAAGAGCAACCATTCACACAACAGCAGGCTTCTTAACCACAGAAAGCTGTCACCTCCTTACTGTGGGGTGTGTGTGTGTGTGTGTGTGTCTGTCGCCTAAGCCTCTTCAATACAGCTGTCAGGGCAGCAGCCTCCAAACAGGCCTCATTCAGCCAATACTGAGACGACCAGACACTCACTTACCCTTTCCACATTAGTCTGCACTCATCATTCAGATTTTCCTGCATGGATTCATTAATTCATGAGGGGAAGTATCACTCTTCACGGCTGTTTTTACTGCTACTTGAATTAGAATAGACTGAAGTACATGAACAACTGTGCACTTGAAATAAACATAGTAAATTAAGGCACCTGTATAGTCCTGATTGAATATAACATTAGATCCATAACATTTTCCAGCATTTACAGACATCCTGGTAAATACTACAGCTTTATCCCGCAGCCCTGTGTTAGAAACATACTCATTCTTTTTATCATCTACCAAAACGTTTGCTAATTTAGAATTTTAGAGGTATTTTATTGTAAGAAGTGACACATTTTTAACTAAAGTAGTCAAAAAGCACTCATTTCAGTAACCATCGGTCTGGGAGCACTATGTACATTTTTGGTATTGCTATATAGACAACGTTAGCATTAACATTAACTATCTGCCCAGTGCTAAACAGCAGACAGATAAAGTTAGTGACTAGCTGGTGAGCATAGTGAAAATTTCCCCCAGGAGTTGGTTGAGACTGAGAGCTGAAAGGAAAACGAATATTGGACTTAGATTCATCAGGTGACCTGAAACACAATATCACTAGAAGACGCTAGTTGAACTCCCACGTGTATATAAATACAACTGGTTGAACATCTTTTAAATAGATTTTCTAATTTTGTGTGTGTGCCAATCAAGGAAGCAGCAGATAGATCAATAAGAGAGAAAAAAGGAAATGAAGAGATGGAGAATGAGGTAGAGAGGAGGGAGTTTCATGGATGGAAGAAGAGGAGGGAAGAGAATAAATCAAGTTGAAAGAGGTCTTCCAAGAACTGAGGGTTTGTGTCAGAGGAATGAGGAGAAAAGAGGAAGGGAAGGAGCTGATGAAGGGCAGGTAGGAGAAGAGGGCAGTGTGTCAGGATCCAGCAGGGAGGAGAAGGCAGGCGGCGGTGTCGACATGCGTGGTTCGCTCCGTCCCCACAGACACTGCTATAATCTGGGCCACATGTCCCACAAGGCCTGCTGGTCACCCAGAGGCCTGGCTAGGTGATTCATCTTAGTTAGGAAGCTGTCCAAGAGGCTCTCCACGGACTGCAACACATAATCATACACACATACACACACACACACACACACACTGCCAATGTTTCTGGTTAGAGAAGTGGAGCTGGAAACGTGATTGGGTGAACACACACACACCCACACGACTCCCACATACTTCAAATGGTTAAATCCTTGCGGAGACCTTCCTGCTAAAACCAATCTAAACCTTATTCTGTGCTTGACTTTAATCCTGATCTAAGCCTTAATTAATTCACTTTATTGTTAAAGAAGCATATATCTTTATAATCTACGTAGTTAACTGAAAATGCTGAAGTTGAGGATATACTATCATCTCCTCCAAACCCTCTAACCTTAAGAAGAAAAGTCTTATTCTCAACCCTGGCCTTATTTCTGCATGTTTGACCATCTGTAACTTTTACTCACCAGTCACAATTGCTTCAATGGAGACCAGCAGGGCAGCAACAGAAGCTGTAAACACTGAGCTCAACAGTTCATTCTTGATCATGGAAACAGCAGCTGACAAAAAAAATCTAGGGCTGACACAAACAATTACTTTCATTATCAAAAATAGTGAAAAAATATCCATCCAGTGTTTCCAGGGGTCCAAGGTGACGTCTTCAGAAGTTTAGAAGACAAAAAAACGGTGAATGTTTCTGATGCTGCAGACACAATTTATTAAATTTTTTTCTGCATTTTTCCTTGATAAACTCATGTACAACAATGACTAATCTTTTAACTGGCTCATCATTGTCAGCTCTAAAACCACTCTCTCAAGGTCCTGGTCCTCATTCTTGACTGTATAATTCATCCACAAACTCCAGAACAAACAAGTTAGAGGACCTTGAGCTGAGATTGTTTTGTCAACTACTGTTTCCAAAGTCAAGAAACAACTGTCCAGTTAGTTTAAAGTGAATTATTACAGTAATAACTTGAAAGTGACACCAGTATACCTGTAACAGTTTCGACCTACACTGCCACGCTTAGTTTACAGTAACCGTGTGCACAGGGAGTTTATAAATACAAGAGGAATTTTCAATAAAGATTTTATTGTGTTTACTTTTTTCCAATTCCATTTTAATTTTGTCTAGCTACAGTAATTGGGACACACTAGGGATATGTTTACAACCTGTGTAATTATTACTCAGCTTGTGTTGTTTGAGTCCTTTTTTATTGATGCTGCTCTGTTCCTACATCTGTGTAATTAATTACATTGGTGAGGACTATATTTTCATTCCGGCCGATCGAAGCGTCGGCCAACATTACTCAAGTCTTTCTGTAAGGGAGCTTTGGATCCATCTGTTGAGTTTGATGTTTTCCAGGTCGTTTTTTTACAAACATAACTGGTGAACTTCTGTAGGATATGGATCAACTGACACTCTAACAACAGCACAGAGATCGTCATTGACGTCATCCTTCTGTTTCTGAAATGTGAGTCTTTACTGTTAAAAAAAAGACAAAAGATGTGTACTGACAACACCTGTATTGTGTTTTACGCTTGACCGTGGTGAGAACCAATCTATACCCTGTAGAAATACATCAGTCATGTTTGTGTAAAGGGTGTATTGACTTAATCTGATGTACTCAGTCTCCCTCAACCTGCCTCGCTTGACTTCGTTTAGTGATTTCCCAATGATAAATGTCTCACAAAGCTTCAACAGAACCTGTCAAGACTCCAGCTGGTGGTTTTACATGGTAAAAATAACAACAACAATGGCAGCAGTACAGGATTCAATCATCATATGCCTTGTGTGTCGAACTGAGACTACTAGTGTTGGAGAAACTGGACTCTATGCAAGTGGTTAGTCTAGAAACAGATGTTTGACCCAGAGCCACTAAAATCTGATGTTTTCTATTGGATGTGTTAGATAGTTGAAGTTGTTTCTCCTCACCTCATCTCTTCCTTTGTTCTGGAAATATCTTGAAACCTAAACCCTGACCCTCTAATCCTGAATGTAGGGTTAACCCTAAACCAAAATACTAGGCCTTTAAATGCCACATGAGGCCGACGTAACTGGTTAAAATGTCATGACTTTATACAAACACACTAATTACACACACAAGGAAACTGGGCTTTACAAGGCAAACTCCCCTGGTGGTACAAGTTGCATGTACGTAGCTGAGTCTTAAATGTGGTTTTGTTAGACTCCCCCCCCCTTTCCCTTTCTCTCTCTAAAACACACACTTTATTCTCATTCTGTGGATTAAATGACTTTGTGTAGGGCAAACATAACGGCCAAAACTTCCAGAGGAAGGAAAGTAGAGCAAATGTTCTTCCCTGCTTTTCTGTTTTCATTAATCATCTCTGGAGATTTACCCAGTCCTGTTGTCTCTCTTTGTGTGAATTCTCTGACCTGAATCATCGCCATTAGTTTGGATTTGTTGGCGTTTCTGTGGGGTGAACTGTTCCCTCGTTATGTCCACCCTCCAGGAATGAGATAAAATCACCTTCATGTTCAAGTGAAACCTTTTAACAATATAAGTAATTGTTTTGATCTCTCATTTCCTCCATTATTAAGAAGGTACGATGACAGCACAAAGTTCTTCCTGCTGACGCTTTTCTTTTATCCGTTCACATTCCGCAACTTCCCCTGTTATCCTAACACAATCATTGCAGGACGTCACAACATGGCAGGTATTTTAACAAGTAACCAGTGACACTTAATGATCATACGCATTTCCTCAGTCTGTGAACATTTCAGGAGTCGGAGCTGCTGACTCCAAAAATAGAAACTTTGTGAATTGTCAGAACAAATGTTGATTTATCCAGTTTTCTGAGGTTAAGATACACAAACACACACACACACACACGGTAGTTTATGGTAGTTTATTTTCCTGATAGATATTTTGACAGAAGTGCCCAGGTGTGAAATGTGATGATCAGCATCAGTTTTTACTAATGACATCAGCCACAAGCTCTGTGTGTGTGTGTGTGTGTGTGTGTGTTCCTGAGTTTCTGTATAATTCAGTTGCTTATTAAAGCTTGTTGGCAGTTTGCTTGATGGCCTTGGACACAGGGTGTGTTTAATTTATTCTTCTGTGCATCCCTGGGAGTGTTTTTATTCTTCCCCTTAGTGTGCTCCTGGCATTATTAAAGGCATTAATCACAGGGATCTGACGCCTTGTTACGACACAATCCTGCTCCCATAGTGCAGCCCGAAACACACACACACATACACAGTGGGGTAATGTGGTGTCAACAATGCCACCAAGTATCCTGACTTTACTTTAGAAGTACAATATGAAATTCCAGGGTGAAATAGTGACAAGGCATGAGGCCATATTGGTTCATATATTTTTATTTAAGTAAAAAGTACTATAACTATAAACCAATTCATAATTCTTATTCATAATTTTGTTTTTGTACACCTGCATTGATTGGCGTATCACAGGCAGCACAACAAACTATAAACACAACATTTACATATTATTACCTCATGGCATAAGGTGATGATGTGCTGAACAGGTTCTCAAACATCCAGGAGATGTGGAGCAACATTAAAACTCACTTGAAATTATATTTCTGTGTATCTGATGAATGCAGGTCACAGGACTCTTTTAGCTCTGTTTCTGGGCTCCACCAGCTCCTCACGGAAATATCTGGCTCCTCTGTTGCTAATTCCTCCACAAAGTACAAAGTTTTGAACATACTCACAGTCCATCCAAAGATCAGACTTTTGCATAGGATTTGCATTGGTTTATTACTGTCTGTCCTTCACTGTCCACTGAAATGAAGGACTTGTGTCTGACAGTGACCGAGGAGGGTGGTGTGAGGTCAGGTAGCTTCACAGGAACCAAAGCTCTTTGTAAATTACATTTTTCTAGAGTCAGAACCTAGGTGTTTGATATTGCAGTGGTGTGCCTGTGTGTGTCAGATGCAGAAAATTTAACATGAGTGACCAAGTTGACAGAAACATCATGGCGTATTGACAGTGTCAAATACGTGGACATTTTAATGTTGCTGCTTCTCATCCACATTATTCCCCAAATGTCATCCCGACAGTTATTCTCATATCACATGAATACCACCTCTCTACTACCTCTCCTCCTAGTTCAACTCACAGTAACCTTTTCCTGCTTTTTACTTTTGAAGGAAAAGCTGCAGAGTTGCCACACTGTTTTGACAGGTAGCCTCTTGAGCATTTCTTCTTCACAAATCTTTTTCTCCCCGTCCTGCCTCCATCTCTCACACCCTGCTGAGTGGTAGATCCCCTGGGAACAGAGCTGGCAGCTTGCTGACATATTGTATGCTACTGTACCACCTCTGAGTGTAAGTGTATGTGTATATGAAAGATATTACTACACTGAAGAAAAGAATAATGGATGGATTCAGCCTTAAAACAAGTGGGAATAAGGTACAGAGGATAATTGTGTTGCTGACCTACAATTAAACGCAGAAGGGGTCTCTCAGGCAAAACAATAACAAAAGACGGAGGTTGGCCGGAAACATTTGGGATGATATAAGCAAACAGCTCAACAAAATATAAAGAGGTCTCGTTGTTTTTGGATATTTTGATAAAATTAAACTGTGTGTTTTGATTGAGCAAATGTGTAGTTGGTCAGCAGTGTCAGATTGGAGCTGGTTTTGATTTTGAAATGCAGCAAATCGAGTGAAGCTGAGCAGTAAACTGAAACTAAACATGAAGTCTTTTATGGTGTGCACATTTCAGCACTCAATGCCTCCGCAAATGTTTTATTGGCCTGTGGATCTAAATGACACTTTAACAAGTGAATTCCTCATTCATAAAGGTTGATGTCATTGCTTCAGAGATACTTTGATCATGTTTATCTCTCATCTTACACTGTTTTTGAGACAGACTGTTTCAGTTTAATCACAGGCTTGACATTTTTAGTTTCAAAGTCAAACGATTTAAGTTTTTTTTGTTTGTTTGTTTGTTTTTTTTCCATTTCTGACGGACTGAGTGCACAAAAAGGCCATATACAGGATTGCATGTAGCTAACAGCACAACTGAAACAGACATGGCGTCATTCTTGCTCTCGTCAGTAGCCAGCAGCAGCAGTTTGAGTCAGGCTGCTGAAGCCCTGGCAGCAGTGTCAAGCAGTCCACCACGTCTTTGGCCAAATCCCATTGCATCTTAACTGCCTGACTAAACTCGTGCCAGAAGCCAAATATGGAAGTACTTCACTTTTAAAGCCAACTAAATCAGACACCTAAGAGACAACACAGCCCCACAGCTAAAGCTGCTACAAAGCTGTCCGGTCAGATATGCTAACAGAAAAGCTTAGACAGAGAAATCAAATCCACTTGATAGAAGATATTTAAAGGGAAATTTTGTTTTTGCATTTAATCAGAAAACAACACAATTGTCAAATATCAAAATCAAACTATTATATCATCTTCTGTAGCTATTTCTATTCTACACAGAAAAATCTAATTGCACATCTTGAGCCCATTCTGTTACTTTGAGTGTTTATGTTTGGCCAGCTGAAAATAACTCCCATCAAAAGTCATGTTACACAGTGACACAAATCCACTTTTATAGAGCAGGACATCATCACCTAGTTTTATGCAGAGCCAGGTACAGTTGCTCTTTTGCTCTTGTTTTCAGGTTGAATATTCATGAAGTTATTTAAAGCAGCACCAGGCCTCTGCTGGTGGAGCCAAAAATGGACATGAAGGTTACTCGAGATAAAAATTTCACTTCTGTGCCAAAGTTGTCAGGAGTTTGTGTTTTACTTTTACTGAGCAGAAAATCATTAAAGCAGTTTAGTTGTGTTTAGTTGTGCTCAATCAGATGTAGGCTTGTTCTTCCAGACTTCTTTATTTAATTTAATTGTTAAAATAGCCTTAAATCCACTTTGTTATAGTTCTAAACTGATCTTTAAATGTACACGATGCCTCTGTAAATATTCTGATTACGTGCTGCTTCTTAAGTTCCAGACTTAGCATTTCCAGTTGGAATGGTTTTACTGAAGAGTATCTTATAATTTCATTTTTACACAATGCACATGACATTCCAAAGGACTAAATGGGATAAAGAATCTCTGTAATTTTCCTCAAATTACAGATGGAAAACATAAATGTGTTGTAGCTGCGAGCAACAACAAGGCATGCAGGGAAAGATATTGGCAAAAGATTACAAGGACAAAAGGGAAGGAGACAGGAAAGAGGGAAAGCTGGGAATAAAGGGATAAAAAGAGTAGAAGGAAGGACTGAGCTACAAGTGTTAGATATTAATCAATCAATCTTCCTCAAGGCTCGGTCAAGAAAATATAAAATCCTCTTTCAGGAAGGAGAAACCTCTCGTAACGAGATGCTCTCTCTCTCTCTCTCTTTGTTTCTCAGGTATTCCGCAGAAAGGCGGTGGAGCTGGGTGAAAAGCTGCTGCCAGCCTTCAAAACGCCCACCGGCATCCCCTGGGCTCTGCTTAACCTCAAGAGGTAGAACACACACACTCACTCACTCACTTGCTCTCTCTGGCTCAGCAGTCCATGCTGGTGGTATTTGAGGCAGCAGGTCTGTTTTGATGGTTTGATACTTTAAAGAGGTCTGTGGTCTTGACGTTGGATGTGAGGCGGGCGAACACAGGCTCTCTCTGTTTCACTCTCGCCCATGGAGCTGAGATGTTTTAGTTTTATATGACAGAGCGGGCTTGTCAGACCGAAGTTGTTTGGTTTTTTTCATCCAGGACTCGATGCCAGTGGCTGGCCCTGAAATTAAACTACACTCAGAAGACAGACCAGAAGTTTCTGAACTCTCTGACTGGGTTATAGGCCACAGTCGGCGTTTATTAATACACTGTGACACACTGTCAAGGGCTTGCCCCTGGCTTTGATACTACACACACACATTCACACAAAACAGAAGATGAAAATATAAAACCAGTTTTTGTTTAAAAAAAACATCCACCTCTGATATGTTGGATATAATTCAGTTTGACTGATCACATATTTCTTGTATTTCTTACTTCGGTACATACAGACCTTCCTTCTCAGTGGCTGCACATGCTAAAAAACCTGAACTTTATTTTACAGTAATTTAGTATTTAAGTGCTAAAATATATAAAACGGGGACTGGTTCACTGAAGGACATGAAAGCTGTAAAAAACACAGGCTACTGACACTGTCTGCCCTTGAATTATCAAATTAAATTGCAGTACATTATTTATCAAATGTCTTGATTAATTCCAGCTTCATCAAGCTTTTTATCATCAGATAAATACTGAGAAACAAAAAAGGAAACAAGTCGTAAAATACGGAATAAAGAAATAATAGAAAGAAAATAAATTACAATTATCCTGAGCTGGAGATTTTTCCTTCAAGTGGCTGTGATCCTTATATTTAAAAAATCAACTGACAGTGTGAAAACAACTTTCCAAAAGATGGCCGCTTGTCGTGATGAACTAGAATTACCTCCAGACTCTGCAGCTCCCCTCGGCTTTATGGAGCTTTACACTGAGTTTACAGTGACTCACTGCTCTCATGGCAGCAGCCAGTAGCTTTTTTATAGAGAAAACCAAACAGCAGACAAACAGCATTAGCAACTAACAGGTGAACATAGTGGAGCTTTTAGCAGCTGAAGAGCTGGATATTTCCCTCAGGAGTTGGTGGAGACCAAAAACAGAGATAAAAGAGAGTGAATATTGGACTTTACTTGACTCTAAATAAATCCTACTGTTGCTCTGTAAGTGCTGAATCTATAAATAAACAACTATTTGCTAACAAGTTCACCATATCAACTTAAAAGGTGGTGATATGTAAGTGTTGCTGTTGCTGGTTCAACTTTAACAAAGTAACTTTAGCTGAGTAATATGAACCATACCTTACCTTTTTATAAAAATTCACTTAAAATGCAATAAAGGTACGTTTGGACTTATAAAAACACAAACATTAAATTATAGAAATAGACAAACTATCAGTATCTGTCTCCAAGAGCAGAGGAGACATAACAGCATTCAGGTGTTGTTACCCTGTTATTCTCCTGTCAATCACTCATGATGAGGGGAGCACTTTTTTTATTTCCTCCATTTTCTTTATATCTGTCTTTCCCCAGAGAGAGAGACAACACTCTGCTGTTTGTCAGCCGTTAATTAAAAAGCAGGTTGTCATGACGATAAACGTGCTGTAACAAATTAATTTTCTTTCTGTCTGTATGGGTGAATGGACTCTGCCCCTCCCTTGTCCTTCCCCCTGGAGTGAGGAGCACCCAGGGGAGAGACTCAGTGTGTGTGTGTGTGTGTGTGTGCGTGCATGTGTGTGTGTGTGTGTGTGTGGTGTGTGTACGCACATGTATGTGAGTGTGCGTGCATGATCCCCTAGAGACCTGAGCAGATTGGTGGTGATGATGACTTTACCTGCATGACTGAGCTATGATAGCTTGAAAGCACACACACACACACACTCGCACATATTTACATGCACACATAATAAGACACAGACACACAGATACTGTGGCAGGTAGGTTGTATCCAGGCGTCCTGGAGAACTTGCCAGAGTTCTCCTGTCAGGCTGTCTCAGTGTCTTCTGTCTCTTCATGTAATCCCAGACTGACTCCATGATGTTGAGTTCAGGACTCTGTGGGTGTCAGACCATCTGCTGCAGGACTCCTTGTGGCTCTAGTCTCTGAATATCCATTCATGACCATTTAACATGTATTATCAGTGTATCCTTTCTTATATGATCTCATTATACTTTTGAAAATGAAGCAGTACTGTTTACTTTAGTTATTTCATTGCTTTGAGTTGTTTTTATAAGGAATGACTTCCCTGCTCTGCCTACAACCCTACAGCTGTCTACCAACATTCATAAAACCAGTTCCACGTAGCTTATCTATGTGTGAGTATCTGGTAATGTAGATAGGTGAGCTGCTGCACACAATTGACCTTATAGGGATAATTAAAGGTGCATTGAAGGACCAGTAACCTGTTTGTTTAATGGTTCAGAAATAAAATGCTTCCAGTGGTTTAATCATCTGGTTTTACTGTGGCATAAACAAACTCTCCTAACATCTTTTCTCTCAACGTCTTTTCAAAATCTCCCAGTTTGAATATACTTTATTCTCAGGGAGCAAGGTCAGACAGAGACAGAGACAGAGACAAAAAGAGAGACTGATAGAAACAGATCAAGAGTTTTCATAAATGGGTAGTTGAGATGAAACATAAGTGAAGTACTTTTGAAGCGGTGCAGTTAGGAGCTGTTTGAGTGCCTACACAACCTTGACCCAGATTGAAGCACAGTAAATCTGTAAAACACACACAGCCACACTTGCAAACGAGGCCCAATTATCATCTTTCCCTTCATCCCCGTTGCTCCTCTCTCTCCTCTTTCTCTCTTTTTCTCTCAACTCCAAATTGAAACTTTTTTCACTACCCGCTCTCCTGTATTCCCTCTCCGTCCTTCCTCACTCCATCCATCTTACCTTGAGTGACCCAGTATCTCCTTCTGTTTCAGGACGTCATACTGTAGGTCCACTCCACTCCACGGCCTTGTTCTCTTTATTCCCTCTCTGCAGTTTTTCATCTCTCTACCCTGTAGCTATCTGCAGAGCCCAAGAGGAGCCACGAGAAATAAGGCCACAGTTTAAAACATGTTACTGCTTCTACACTAAGTAAACCTTGTTTGCTCACTTGATTGGTTTTAATTTTAGAGAACAAGATAAATGCCATATCCTCAGTCTGGGGATGTCTTAGCCACTCTTTCCACTGGAGGTGTGGGCTTGCAGTTTGTCTAGATAAATAAACGAGTCCCAAGTCAAACAAAAAGAGTAAACTTTGTATCAGAAGCAGTCCACACTAACACAATCTGAAATTATTTAATCTGCGAGTAAATAATTATAGACGGCTTCAAGAGGTTTTGAGTCATGCCTGTGAAAACACAACCCAGGTGCTTCTACTGCTACTTGTTTGTGAGCATTATGGAAACCACCTCACTAAATCTGGTTCTTAAGCTGGATCTTTAAAGAGTAACTTAACTCCAGGCTGAAAAGCAGCACAGTTCCACTGCCCCATCTGGTTGGAAGCTTCAAGCATGTTTCACCACACCCAGAGTCATGGCTGTGGTTGCAGATGCTCTGTTGTTCCTGGAACTTGGAGTATACATGTACATCGCATTGACTCAGCGATGAACTGATTAGATATTGGTGGTCATAGGTCAAAGTTCAAAGTCACTGTTGCCTCACAAAACATGTTTTTGGCCCTAACCCAAGAATTCACACACTAATTAACTGGACTGGTTGGCGGAGGCATACACTGGCAAGGCAGTGATTCTAGTTTAAAAAGTGAACTCTTTATTTTTAACAAGATTTAACACTGGTCACTGAGTTCCTGCTCTCTCACAGAGTCACGCATTGCTGCAATCTTACGCCCAGAAAGTCTGGGAATCTGATTAAAGTTAAGAGGTTTAATGAAACTAGCACACTAATAAGTTGGGCTTATTACCAGACTGATCATCCATGAAAGACAAACAAACAAAAAAAGAACATTTATGGTTATGGAGGCATTCTGAATCAGACCGAGAAAGAAAGCTTCATGGAATTATTTATCAGTATAATATGTGGGAGATCTTGTTTGGCTTCAGTACTGATTTATTTTCAGAAGACACTTGAAACAGCCTCCACTCAGCCACTTGTGAGGTCCGATAAATCAAGGGAACAATACCTCTGAAAGGATCAGAGGCTGACCCTGGACTCAGAGTTCCCTACGCCTCGTTTTCCTCGTCTTACTCTCTTTCTCTCTCTTTGTGTATAAACCCATTGATTGCCACTAACTGAGTGGAAAATGCTGCTAAGATCCGATTGATTTGCCCAATTGATCTGCCACAGACTCGGGCCCCACTAGAGCAAATCTGGTGGCGCTGCAGCCAGATGGATAGAAGAACATTTTCCCCTGAATTTAGTTTCGATTATTATAGTAAAAGAATAAAAAAAAGGAAAACAATTGCATCTCTAGCTCTGTTGCCATGTTGCCTCCAGTAAAGTGAAAACTTTGATTTTGTTAGTCTTTTTTTACTTAGTAGAAAATTCACCCAACATACTAGCATACAGCAGTTGGTGGGGAAATCTTTAATTGTATTTTCAGTGAAAAGACATCGTGATTTCAAAAAGATTAGGATTAGACAACATTCTGAACACTGTTAATCAGTTTTAAATTTACTTTATTGGCACTAAATAGTAAAGTAGGCATTAACGGAGAAGAATCATCCAGTATTAACAAATTAAATGCTGCACTGATTTGTTTTTGCTAAGGGAAAGCCGCAGAACAGTTTTCTGCTGCTTATCAGTAATGTCAGTCGTGCTTTAGTAATTGAATAATGATGAGAAATGATACTGTGAGCAAGGGGAGGGTTTTCGCAAACTAACTAGGAGACGAAACAAATATGCCACTCTATTAAGTAACAGCACCAGACACTGACACGACATTTTTTTACTTCATGTAAAAGACACAAACACAACATAAACTGCACTGTATACAGTATATGTGAGGCCTCCTACAGCATTAAGATGCTGTGCATCAACAGAGAAGCTAAACCAGCGCTCTACCAACCAACCACTTCCCCTATGTCCTCTGACATTTTATTTCTTTCTTACTTTTTCCAAACAGATGCACACACACTCACACACACACACACACACACACCAGTTACCCAGTCGTTATCTGCTTTGGCCAGTATGTCCCATAGCTCTTCTATTAACATTCAGGCTGATAAAGCTTTTGCAAATCACTCCCACTGCACTGCATACTGACTGGCCTTAAAGGGTTGAGACATTGTGTGAATGTGTGTGTGTCTGTGTGTGTGTGTGTGTGTTGTGTTGTACTGAGGTGTCTGGATCTGTGCTCCACCTCTGAATTAGTTGTTCATTCCTCTCTACACGCATCATGGTGATGATTGTGTCACACACACACACACACACACACACATAAACACATCTTTTTTTTTTCCTTTTAATTGGCAGTAAACGGTTTGAAAAACAAACATTTTGCCAACACCATGCTAAGAGCAAATGGCAAGGAAATAATTTTGAAATGTTAAGTGGTAAATTTCAGTCAGATGTTCATCAGAGAGGTTCGGTGCGGTTTTCCGAGTGTCTGGGAAAATTTCAGCCTGTTGGGATTCACTTTGATATGATCTCTTTCCCTCTCTTATTGTCTTGTGCAGACTTTGCTCTTTCAGAGAATTAAAGAGCTGCATATAAATAATATTTACAGCACATATTTCCAAGTTAGCTGTCCCACCAATTGCAGAATGCAGAAACTCAAGGAAAATATCTACACTCCAGCCAAACTGCTGCTAGAAGCAATGTCATCATCTTAATGACGCTGCAAAGTCCAGGCTAACTCCTTTGCCCCTGCTCTCTTTTTTTATCTCACAGAAGAAAATGTAAAAAAAATTGGCAGATTTGCTCCTTCAGCTACAGACTCAGAGGCTAAAGTAATCAATCCTGAGCTCTTGGGGTCCTGAAGTTTGATTAATAGGCCTAGATGGAGAATGGCTCTATTAGCACAGCCTGGTGAGGTTGTCACACTGGGTGACCCTGCAAAGTGCCACTCTGTCATGCACCCTTTTCTTCTAGATGTGATAGGAGCATGAACTTGTTAATCCAGTGGATGTGTGGAAAGTCTTTGCTTAGTAAAGACTGATGACATTCTAATAACATTTAAGGGAGCTGGCTTGCATTTTAATTTAGAGTAACTGTAGAGTGACACAGTAGAATAAAGTCTGTAGTGCCTGACAGAAGGACATACACCTTAACGTCTGTGTCAGAGAACAGGGTGTCATCAGCATAGCGGCAACGGAAGAAGTCATTAAGTCCTTTATTCGCCAGCTGTCTCCAGTGGTGGAAAGCAACAGAAACTTTATCTCTTGTTTTGCTTCTGTTTCTATCACGTGTCTCACCGGACCTGGCGGTGGAGATGATGGTCGTTTGCATTTGTGTTGCTTTCCACAACTGGAGACAGTTCTTGTCAAGTAAAGGAATGAAGTTTGATGCTGAACTAAGTAAACAGCTGTTAAAAATTTACATACAACACCTTTAAAGTTGGTTATTCCAGACTCGTGACCAAATATGTACTGAGCAGCACAATGTGCAGTTGAAAAATAAGCGTTGTCAACTGCTCTCTGGTGGACAAATGATAACAGTGACGTTATTTCAAATATAAAATCAGGTTATTGGGGATCTTAATTGTTTTGGTAAGGGTTTGTGGCTTTCATTTTAATTTTTAGGTTCGAGTTACATCAGGCCACAGATATGAGTAGACACACATACATACAGCAGACACACAATCATGGTATTGGCAGTAGCACAGTCTCATTGCCCTGAGGCATTTCTTAACAACAAAGAAAAGTCTTGCATTCAGGGTATTCAAGATTTATTTTTTTCCAAAGTGCACGCACAGAAATGCACACACTCATACCCAGTGCAGCTCTCCTCAGCAGTAACCTAAGGCAGTGGAAGGCAGCTGTGATTTAAGGCCTCTAATTAAGTTGCTAACTGTGAATCTATCGCAATTCACATTTTCTCTGTGCCCAGAGGAGGACAAGTGCGATAGATTTTCAGACAGAGAGAAAGAGATATTGAGGGAAGAAAATCAGGAGGAAAAGTGAGGTCATGGCACGGGTGAGGAGGAGTGAAAGGGTTGGGAACAAAAAAAAAGAGAGAGAGGATTGGGCAAAAATATAGGCTTCATCCAACCACAGAGTACAAATGAATTGGAGGAGTGCTTTCCAACATAATACTAGAAGAGCGTGAGAGGGCACATCCTGGTGTGACATGCTAATTTATGGAGATGGAATGCCTTTTCTGTTTTTCCAGGTTACTGCTTGGCACCACAGAATTAAAATCGCCGTGGTTGGCTCTGCAGAATGGACTGGAGGGTATAAAACTACCAAGCTACAATTTGTCATTTCACAGCTGGCCAGGAAATGGCTATAGGTGTGAGAGGTTGAATAATAAAAAGATTGGACACCCCCAAAAGGATAAGCAGGACAGAAAAGACACCAAAAGGACTAGAATATGTCCTCCAATGTAAACTATCATAAGTCACAGTGGCATCAATCTGTAATGACCTAGTTTTTTTCTAGGTCAAGGCTTTGGATCCATATTTGTTGTGTGGACCCCTTGAGCCTTTGGTCTTTTTGTTTCTTGGCTTAAAAGCAGGGCAACATGATTTGGAGGAGACAAACAACCATTCGTGCTCACATTCACATCTGTGGGCATCAGTTAACCTAACCTACATGTCTTTGGACTGTGAGAGGAAACTGGAGTAGCTGGAAAACCTCACAGGCACTGGGAGAACATGGAAACTCTGCCAGTCGGGGCCTTTCTGTGTAGAGTTTGATCTCACTTAAGCTTTTGGCTAAGGTTTTTTAGCTTTTACAACTTGTTTTAGTGTGGATGTTGGACAGCTGTACAGGCTGAAAGTGGAGACAAAGTCCTCAAGCTTGGAGAAATTTCTAGTTTTTAAGGGTTTCTTGCTCTTGTTGGATTTAAAGTTGAGATAGAAAATTCATACCAATGATAGAATGACCTGATTTCATATCATCATTGTGAAAGTTATGAAACAGGATGAAACGTGGGCTGTACAAATTAATTAAAATCTACAGGCATGGTCTCCTATTAGCCAAACAAACTGCATCATATCACTTCTATCAGAGGTGGATGATCCCAGCTGATCTCTTGATTCATAATGAAAGTTCAATATCAGCTTTGATACAATGGTGTAAGCCCAACATAATCTCTCAAAAGTCCTCTAGTTCTAGGTCGCCGTAACATTTAATTAACATTTCCAGTCCAGTTTGCAAAAAGAATTACTGAATGCTTTTCTCACTGCGCTGCATTACATCACGTCTGTTTGGAATAAAGCATTTCATCAAAAGAGAGCATTGTTATGAAGAGTCAGAAACACCGCTGCGGCTCCTGTTATTGAGCTGAATTCCAACAAACTCAGACTTTTTATTCAGCCAGTGTTTAATGTAAATCTTCATACCCCTTACTGTTGTGGAAATTAAGCCAACTGAGATCACAAGAAAACAGGGGAAATCCATTACCATCTTACAGTAGATATCATTGACAGACCATTACATTACATTGGGATGAAACCCAGTCAAGACCTCTGTAAAGATTAAGTTCAAACCTTGACCACTTTTGCAGTATAGTCAGTGTCTTTTATGGCTTAGAGTTTGTAATAAGTCTCATTACATCCCATGTGAGAAAGGAGATGTAGAGCATGCAAGTTGTTAACAGTGCTCTGGAAACTGGGCCACCGGGACATCTGCATCAGTAGTCAAACACAACAGTGGACTCCCATCAGATGGACTAATACAGTTGTATTGTGCTCTATGCCAGTGGATGAATGCCAGTTTCCACTCCCAGTGCGGGAAGTGACTGGAGCAACAATGAGTTTCCATCAGAACAGCAGGCCTGAATGTCCCTCAGCAGCTATTCAAACAGGTTCATTTAGCCCAAAATGGAGCAGATGCATCTCTCTGACCCGGTGTTTTTACTGGGTTTACCTGTAAGCTGTCACTGCGAGCAGCCACCGTGAGAGGTCAGACTGATATTTAAAAGTTCACCCTCATCTCTCTGACACCAGTGATGCTTGTTGGTTTGTGTCCAGTTGGTTTCCTCAACAGCCTCTCCTGTAGTCAGCTGTGGTTTGTCATAACAGGTGTTGTCGCTCTCAGAGGTGTTTTCCACTCTTAAATTAATACAGTGCAGGGACAATAGTAGTTGTCTCCTGATAAACATAGTCTAATCTTATCTTCTATCTTATCTCTAACCCCAATCCTGAACTAAGCTTAATATTAACATTCTGTTCATTTGTAGAGCTTCATGTTGTCGACATGCTAACACAGGACTTCTCAGATGTTGTGGTCAGTGAATGTATCTTTCTTTACCCATAAGTCTACCACCTATGGTACTGCAGCACCCAAAATAATAGTTACAGATTGCTTCTCAGATATTCAGCATGGCTGGCTAGTTTCTGAACAGTGTAGAAAATACATTTCTGACCTGCTGCTACTTTATGAGCTGTCCAGACCCCTCATATCATCTGGGACAGACCTAGTTACTGTCTCCACAGTCAAAACTAAACATGCAGAAGTAACATTTAGTTTATATCTGAAAAAACAGCTCTCAGTTCATTTAAATAAGTGCTTTTACGTTTGCCACTTCCTTCTATTAAATTAAATTTTGGACTGTTTATTCATATCTTGCACTGAAATGTAATTTCTATTCCAGTGTTTACTGTTTACTGAACTGTAAATATTGAATTTGAGACGATGATAACTGATGAAATATTTAATTTCTTCACCATGTTGAATAGAATTTGAATTTCAAATTAAGAAGTCACAGCTTTATTGCAAATATATAGTCAGTTTGCAGTCAGCGAACCAACTTAGTAATGTCAATTATACAGCAAATTATCTGATCTAATGTTTGCTAGCATTAGCCACCATAAACTAGTGGGCACACCAGACCAAATAAAGCTGTGGGAGTAAAATCCCTGAGTGTATTCACTTGGTCAAGACTGTTATTTATTCATTTCAGAAGTTCCATTATGTTGCTTCAAGTATATTCTCAGTATTTTTATTTTGTCCACATACTTTAATAACTTCAATAGCTGTGTTCAAACAGGCAGACTGCTTTGACAGCTCTGGTGTTTTGAACATCTTTATTTTTAATTAAGGTCCAGAAAGCATTACACATCTCAAATAGTCTTTAGAATTTGTTTTTCTAAAACTTTTCACCCTGGCCAGATTAATGATATTCCAAACACACCCTCATCTATCTGTCCACCAGTATTACACTTTATATCTGCACTTCATTGGTTTGTGTCTGTTTGGTTTATGCAGCAGCTTTTCCTGCTGTCTTTTGTTTTGTTCTCCTTAACAGGGATTTTGTGTTTCTCACAGCAGGGCTTTGGGGGGATTGAGGTGGACAGGGGTGAGTTGGAAAGGTGTGTGTCTGCCTCCCCCTCCGCCTCCCCCTTCCTACCCGAGAGAAGGGATTTATCGTTCATCACGGGGTTTATAAAGGGATTGAAAAAGATGGATAGACAGATCGAGTCTACAGTTGACTGAGGGGAGGTGGAGGCAGCCGTAGAGATTAAGAAATAATGTTGTGCTCCTTTGGAAGAGGCTGGAAAACACACTGTGTATTTTGGGTTTAAGTTAAGAAAACATCATGTCAACCACATGACTACATTAAATGTTTGTGCAGGTAATTGTAGACTCCAACATCCCATTCTAATGCCTGCATCAGTCTAAAGCCAACAAACACACAGCTCCCAGTTTAATCAGGGTCTCTGCAGTGATGGGATTTTTCCCTCACTAGTTCCAGTACGTTCCTTGACCCCGAACCCCGTCTCTGATGCTGTGTGGTCCTGCCTGTGTTTGGTTGACTTGATTAAATCCATGGTGTAATGGGAAACAAATTATGGCTTGTGCAGCATGATGATTTGAAGGGGGGATAATTAGTATGTTCATCCACCTCTTTGAAGAGATGTGTGTGTATGGCACTTCTCCCAATTCACCCCCCCCCCCCCCTTTTTCTCATTTGTTGGATGTCTCCCCTGCTCCTGCTTCCTCTACACAAGTGTGTGTGTGTGTGTGTGTGAGTGTGTGAGTGCAGTTCATGTTCATGCGTCTCCATGTACTTACTGTAGTGCAGACGTCCTGCTGTGTGTTGCACAGTGTAGAGAATTGTTAATATGTATTCATGAGTAGTTACTTGAAGCATCGCCACCAGAGTCATCAGTCCTTGTCCTGGAAGTGATCTGTCACTGGCTCTAATGATCCACACACACACACACACACACACAGAGAGAGATAGAGAGACACCCTGTTGCTAGGTCCTCTGTCCTTGTCAAGCATGCCAGACTTTCACATATGGCCTGAGAGTCGGTGCAACTTCGTTGTCACCGCAAGCAGCATCAGGGGAGAGAGAGCGGTCCAGCAAGCTCTGACTGACAGACAGACAGCAGCACGGATAAGATGTGCTGCCAAAGTCAAGTCTGTGGGAAAAAAAAAGCAACACAATCGTGCTCATAAATGTGACAGATGGCAGATGAAGTTTTAGTTTAATTTTAGTGTCACAAATGTACCTCAGTCTAAGAATCTCTTATTACGACAGCTACAGACGACAAATACTAATGGCTTTCTAAAATAACATGTAAATTACAGCAGTGCTTTAATCGTCTTTACAATTTGAAGTACTTCTGCTGAGTCACTGAGAAAGTCTTAACCTGAGTTTGTGAGGATTTATCTCCTCTTTTTAGCTGTCAGTTTAATATCAAGACAAACAGGTTCTGTGGTTTTCTGGTGAATGGCTTTTCTAACATGACTCATCCTGTATCCTTGTGTTATTGTCCACAAACCACCTGGGGGTCTCATTAAGAATGAAAGTGTGCACAAGTTAAAACATGTGGAGGAGGTGGTTCTCCATGCAGTTCTAAAGAAGATGGTGAGATCATTTTTCTTTTTTATTAACAGAAACCTTTGTCTTCTCTTTTCCCGTTTCCGCAGTGGTATTGGGAGAAACTGGCCCTGGGCGTCCGGCGGCAGCAGTATCCTGGCAGAGTACGGCACCCTGCATCTGGAGTTCATGCACCTCAGCAAACTCTCTGGGAATCCTGAGTTTGCTCAGAAGGTAACAGAAATAGCAGAGGCTAGAAAATATTATTTTTTCACACTTACTGGCTGCCTTTACACAGGATTTCCATTTCCACTTCTGCACTTTTGAAGAGTGTGGAATGTCGGGGAGTTTAGAGAGATGCCTTCCTGAAATCAAAAATGACTCCTCTCCTCTTTACCTTATTTCCACACACAGATAAAATTTCACATTTGCAACAGTTTACGTATAAACACTTAATATATTTTATTATCAGTGCACCTGTGGTGTTTTGATTAAGCTTGACCTGTTTCATTTATGTTCCATTTCTTTTTATTACAAGGTAATGAACATCAGGAAAGTCCTCAACCGCCTGGACAAACCTCAGGGGCTGTACCCCAACTACCTGAACCCTAACAGCGGCCAGTGGGGCCAACGTAAGTGCCTCTTGGCTCTCTCCCACAGTCCCTGTGTGTATAGTACTTAAATGTCATAACAGTGCTTGAGCTGGAACACTCTCATTTAGCTTGGGATCGGTTCTTAGATGCTGTGCCAACCAGCACTTGTGCTTTTGCTTCTTGTTTGTATTGACATATGTAAATGTCAGCAGGCTAATTCAGCAAGGAAACTGATTTTATCATTAACATACATCAACTGCCCACTGTTAACAGTCATCTAATAGATATAGGCATATCAGCAGTGGGTAACTCACCAGGTAGCAAACCGATTTCACGGTCACCTGTGTTGCCAACTCATGCAGAGAAGAGGAAACACACAGAGTCACAGCCACTGCTCAGCATTAACTGGGCATCACCAGTGTGACCAGAGGGCTTCTCCTCCACCTGTCGAACACATGTGCTGCTCCCATTTTTCTTCCAGGAACTAGGTATTCCTGTTGCTGAGTCAGCACTCACATTAAAGCTTTAAAGGGTTTAAGTTGTCAGTGTGTTTCTGGGATACTCCTTACAGCTCCTCGTATTACATTGGACTATCCTCATTAACCGTCAGTAAAAATGGGTTGGTCCTCCACCAGTTAAAGAAAAAGTGAATATTTCTTAGCTCGTGCCTCAAGGCTCAACCCATGTAGTGGTAGTTTATTCTGCTTGGAACAGTCAGTTGTATGGATAATATCACATAACCCTGATACAGTCATTAATCAAGCCAAACGCTTGCTGCTCTGCTCAGAAATTTTAAGGTGTATTTCAGACACAAATGCAAGACTGGTTCATAATTTTTGCCGCAGACTGACAGATGAAGTAGACAGAGAAACAGATGGTGATTTCACATCTAATTAAGATGAAAATAACAGGCTGAAAACCTTCAAGTTAATAGTAACCTGGACTTCCAGAATGATATCAGAAACATTAATAAAAATCTGCATTTATCACTGGAAGAATGTCACTAAGGTTAAACCTTTTCTTTCCCAAGATGACATGCAAATTACAGCTTGTCTGAATTACTGCAGTGCACTTTATGCTAAACTTTCAAAGAAAACTATTCTACACCTGTAATTTGTTCTGACGAAAACCAGGAGAGTGCACATATCTCTCTTATTATGATCACTACACTTTCTCCAGCTCAGATTCAGAATTTTAAAGGTGTTCATTATTTTTTAATTTGTCCGTGAACTTGCCCCCAATTATCGTACATTAATGATCCTTTACTACAGTTTCTCCAGCTCCTCAAAGAGCTCTCACATCTACACTGTAACCCAGAGCTAAAACCTTCTATGGTGAGTAGAGATGAAACAATAATTAGATGAAGTAGTAGCAACTATTTTAATCATCACTTAAAAATAAGCAAAAATACCAAAAAGACAGTTCATGCATGAAGTTTCTTAAATGTGAATACTTGCTGGTTTTCTATTTCGTCCATGATAATAAATTAAAATCACTCAAAGCAAGTCATTTGAAATGACTAATTTCTTGCATTTCATGGGCTGAATGTTACTGGTTAATTAAGAAAATGATCAGCAAAATAATAAGTAATTAATATAATCAGTAGGTGCAGCCCAAATGTTATGTCACTCTTCTGTGTGAAAAGTGCCATATAAGAATTTCTGGCAACAGTGGCTGAAGATAAATCCACAGTAAAATATGACCCTTTCACATTGTGTGTTTTAATGAAGTTATCATAATGAAGTTATCAGAGGTCTGTGGTGCAGGTTATCTGTGCTTTAAGGTAACTTATGGATGTTATTTTTTAACTAAATCGAGACCGGTGTCGGACCAGTTATGCAGGATGGTTGTAGTAATGTGTCCCGTCCTCTTCCTCTCCTCCCTCTTTTCAATCCTCCTCATCCCTCATTTCTGTTTGAACCTTGTTGACTCTCTTCACATTACTGTAACCCACTATTTACCCGTGTCAATGTCAAGTATTTTCAGACTCACTCCACCCCCAGTGCCTATCTTTAACATCGGACTGTGCACACATGTACGTCCACACTCCTGTTTTCCTGACAGGTTGCAGTAACGGGGTATAATTTCAAATCCATTATCAGACTCTTCAAACCTGTGTAACTGAACAGGTGATGATGATAATGATAGGTGAGGCTTTGAGGAAGAGGAAGATCGGAGGTGTTCAGGAAAAAGAGAGAAAATAACATGGAGTATCAGAGAGAGCGATATATGATAGAAAAGTGATGTACAGGAGGAATCCAGCGGGAAAAGTCTCTTCTAATGCCGGTTGTCATGTGTCATGAGAAAACTGTCAACCGAGTAGATGTAATGAAAATGACACCGACAAGTAGCAGGGGTGAAACTGATATCAAAATCCATTTTTCAACCCTTTCTCTAAGCTGCTCTGAGAGATTTTTGTCCTCTGGAGAGCAGAAACTGGACTTCAGAACAAACTGACAGTCTCACAGCTATCAAGTTCTTAAAGGAATAGTTCAGCCTTTTTGGGAAATATGCTCATTCACTTTCCTTCCGTGAGACAGATGAGAAAAGTGACACCACTTCCTTGTCTGTGCAGTAAAAATGTAGTTACAACAAATACCTCTTGCCGTCATCCACTCTTTATGCCAAGCTAAACTCTTTTGATTGGAGCTTCATATTTAAAGGACTGATAAGAGAGTGGTACCAATATTCCATTTAATTTTAGTCAAGATGTCAAACTATTCCTTTAATCTAAACATGGGATCCAGTTGGATTTATGTTTAACACCACTTGTCAAATGTCCAGTGTTCAGTGGGTGTTTGGCCAGCTCTCTCAAATCTCAAATTTCTGAGTCCTTAGTCTCCCTTGTTTAGCACCAGGAACTAAACACAACATCAGGAAAATGATTCTTCAGCCTGCTGTGTTTTCATTTCAGCCACCTACAGAGAACTGTGAAGATTAGGCAAATTAGACCAATAATGGATTAAAAACTGACGTTGTTTGAAACACTGTTGCGCATACAAAGTACTACAGAATCATCATGTTCTCTGTAATTTACTGTCGTGAGACTGTGGCGTCTGAATCAGTTGGAAAGCGCACATCCAGAGGTGGAAAGAGAGATTGATATCACTTGAAAAGCCAAAGCAGTGTCTCCAAAAACTGTTAAGACCTGCTAAGATTTCTTCCCCCGCTCCCAGCTACTGAGCATTTCAGATTTGAAATGAAGGAAGCGTAATAGTTTTTCATGCTTAATTATTCTAGCACCCATTTTACCTTGTAGAAGTATCATGTTTGTTCAGACCAGTGACTGTTCTACATAAAATCAGGGCATAATTCTCTTGATTTACACAAGAAAAGTGTGGCATTAAATTAGAAATCCTTTGATCCAGTTTTATATTTGAGTCTTTTATATCCACTGATATGCTTCTGAATGTATTACAGTCGTGTCTGGTGTTGTTTTTGATACCCAGCCCTTAATTAGAGGCCTGTTAGTATCTGTGATGGTTAAATATGGACCTGCACCTCTGGTCTACTTACTTTTTATTATCAGATGTATTGAAATATTGAATAAAACTACTGAAAGCACGTCCACAGTTAACAACCGTTGGCATTTATCTGACACTCTTAACCAGAGCCAGTACCTGTGTTTTCATCCAAGTATTTTATGCAAATGATGACATATTCAATTTGCAATGCTGAATAGAAACAGCAAGTTTTAACAAAAAAAGAAAAAAAAACCTTCACTCACTCACAGAAAAAAAGCCTTTTATGCTTGTCTTAGTCAGAGAGGGTTTTTCATCTAGAAAGAAATTATGCAATAGTGATGGGAATGCATTTGTTGAATAAATTATGACCTGGGGATGTTTGCAGCCTAATGTTGTCTGAAAAATATCTCCCCACCACAACCTTCCCACAGTGCCTCTTTCATATACTGTACATGTAAGACCTAGCCATGTTGGTAGGATTATGTCTTCACCAAACAGCTGTTATGTTTCCCTGTGTGGAGAGGAAATGTTGAGTCATAGGTTCCATCATCTCTCTGCTTCTAATTATGTATCGGAAAAACGTGTTTGTGCATAAATATGTGGTCGTTTTTCATGACTTTTATTATAATCAGACAGTTGAAGTGTTGTTTGGCAGATCACTGATGCTCTATTTTCGAGCTCTCTCTCGATTGTCTGGTGCTCTTGTTCCTGGTTTAATACTGAGCTCATAGACAGCCAGGTGCTCTTATCGGCTCGCAACCAAACCATCTTCACCGCCGGCCTCCTTTCTTTTCACTTCGAGATGATTGCAGCCGACATTTAATCTCTGCACTCCACAAACAGGGCCGGACTCTGTTAATGACACATGCATATGGATGAGCCTTCACTGACAATCAGCAGGGCAAACAGGAAGGTACAGAGCTGGCCCGGCTGGACACTCACCTATAATAACCACTCCACACACACACACACACACACACACTCACACACGCACTCATGTGTATGGTAGTATAGATGAAGGTATGTTTGCTTGTATATTTCACACGTACATCCAACCCTGTGCCATGTGAGGATGATCTATGGATAGGTTCAACCATGATGACAGCTGTAATTTACACCATCAGACATGTAGGAGGTCTGTGAACATGTGAGAGTGTGTGTGTGTGTGTGTGATATTGTAATCTTTGTTTATCTGTGTGTTGCAGATCACGTGTCTGTAGGTGGCCTGGGTGACAGTTTCTATGAGTACCTGCTCAAGGCCTGGCTGATGTCTGACAAGACTGATGAGGAAGGCAAAAAGATGTACTATGATGCCCTGCAGGTAACACACACAAACACACACCTACACGCTGCAACCACAACACATACACACACCAGACAACTCCTCAGTAAGGGGTGAGGTGACTTTGACTCTTTAAGGTTGAATTAAAGTCATAGACTTTACTAGAGCTGCAACAATTAATCAATTAATCGATTAATTGCCAACAAAATAATCTGCAATTATTTTAACAATGTATCATTTGAGTCATTTAGTAAGCAAAAACGGCTCCGATACGATACGATACGATACGATACGATACGATACAATGCGATGCGATTTAGATCATGGATTGCTGGACAAAACAAAACATTTGAAGATATCACTGGGGGCTTAAGATAAGTAAAAGTAAATATTGTTTGTTAAGTATGGATATTAACATCACTAGAGTCTGTAACATTGTGTCTCTTATTCATCTAGATTGGGAAATAAGTTTTGAATTCACGATGAGAGTCTGGACCAAATCTGATGTTGAATTCTAGAAACAGCTGATCCACAATTTCTAATTACAGTTGCTTTATATGAAGCCTGAACCACAGGGAAGAATAGCAGGTGATGTTTAGCATTACCGAAATGTACGGCTATGTTATGCCACTACCTACAGTACTTATGTGAATACAGTATTTTAAGCTTTTATACATTAGTGACAGTTTCTCCTCTAAAATGGGGATATTAGGATTTTGAATGCTGTTTTCTTTCATATTAGAAAGTCAATGCAGGAGGAACCTTCAGCTACAGAAAGTCAGAGTTCTTATTTTGATGCCTAGCTTACAGACGTTTCTTGCTGACTATCTGACAAACAATACTGTATACAAAACAAATAAATACATAAATGAGAATAGTATATCAGTACAGAATATATAAAGGTTTAATAACTTTTCATTTAATGTTGATTGGCTACAAATTTTAGGAAACCTTTTTTTTCTTTTTCTTCTTTTGATAGCTTTAACTGAGGTGCTACTGAGGCAAAAATCATCATTTCTCACCTATCTGCAGGTCCCTAAAAGCACCATCTGTGAACAGTGTAAATCACCCTTTCCGTCCCAGTCATGACATTATACAGCACTGATCTCTGTGGGTTGCAATTTCCAATCTGTTGCACTGAGAACTGTGGTCTGTTTAATGGCTGAACAACCCACAGTGATGTTGTTTTTCTCTATGTTGCAATTTAATCATCAATGTATGTGTCAATACGTGAGAAATTTAACACCACATGGGTAACCACCAGAAAACTGTGGATGTGTAATACAGAACCAGTGACCTCTAATTTTCTGTTGTGATCATTGAATGGACAAAATCAGCATCTGAACATGCTGTTTACAGATGGTGAACTGCAGGGTTTTGCATCCAGCATGCACCCTCTGAGTCATAATAAATGGCTGTTGGATAGTAGACAACAAACATGAGGTCAGGCTTAGATATTGAAAAGCGATCTTGCTGTTGTATTTATTTTTCCCTGCAGGGGATGTTATAGGAATCCAGTCAGGCAAATAACCTTGAAGCTTACAAGCATTCTTCATCCGATAATGAAGGGGATAATTCAAATGATGACATGTTATTATTATTTATAATATTTTCCTTCACTTTGACGCCAAACTGGCCACAGGTTGTGTTCAAACCGATCCTAACACACCCTCAAAACCCCTTCATCCCTCTTTGTTTTTCCAAGGCGATAGAAACCAACCTGATGAGGAAGTCGAGCAGTGGGCTGACCTACATAGCGGAGTGGAAGGGGGGGCTGCTGGAGCATAAGATGGGTCACCTGACCTGTTTCGCAGGTGGCATGATCGCTCTGGGTGCCGATGGGGCGCCCAGCGACAAGACGGGCCACCAGATGGAGCAGGCCGCCGAGATCGCCCGGACCTGTCACGAGTCTTACGCCAGGACTGGTAAATATCCACACACACACAGTGGTTTGTGATGAAGATGTTAAAACGCTTCATGTTTTCCAGTAAAAGTGGTCTTACTAGATTTAAGTTTGATAGACAGGTTTGATACTTCAGTGAATGAAAATTCAAGTTTAGTCAATTTGTTCTAATCTCTTCGTCATTTCTATCAAATTAAATCAAAAGTGTTTATTCAGTGGAAAGTAGCTTGAATCTTGGAGAGTTTTATTCTAATACACAGATCAGTTTTTGTACAAAAAATGTATTGGGAACCAAACGTGTCTAAATATTAGCCTGTGTGGTATTGCTCATTTCTTTCTTCTATTAAATTAGTGACAGCATCTTCTTCAGTTAAATTTGTGTTTATTCAAAGAAAAGTGGTTTTAATCTAATTTAAAAGTCTCATTTGATTCAGAGCCATATGTTGGGGGTATGCATGTTTTTATTTTTAATCTTCAATCAAATTATCGTATTTTCCTCCTTAAATCTAATCCGTCCCCAAGTCCTGTTGTGAGTCATCATGTTTTAAACACAGCTCTGGAAAACATTACCACCAGCAGTTAAAAAAGGATAGAGTAAAAAGAAAGAAAAGCCCTGATATTATATTAGAGTATCTTTTGTTTTCTTTACTTTTAAGCAGCAGCGTTAGTCTATATGTTTCTTTACATCGTGTTCTGCTCTGTTCTGTAGCTCTGAAGCTTGGTCCGGAGGCGTTTCGTTTCGACGGCGGGGTCGAGGCCATCGCAACTCGCCAGAACGAAAAATACTTCATCCTCCGCCCCGAGGTCATCGAGACCTACATGTACATGTGGAGGTTCACACATGACCCCAAATACAGAGAGTGGGGCTGGGAGGCCGTTCAGGTAAAGTAATCAAAGTGAAAATATTTTTTCTGTCGAGCAATTTGAGCAAAAATGTTCTTACAGAAAGAGAGTTTATTTTAGGTAGGTACAGTAAGAGACTAATCTTGAATTAGTTTTTTTTTTTTTTTGCACGCTCTACTAAAACAACAAACAAATCAGGAAGGAAGCTAACTGAAGGTCAAGTTATTTAGCTTTTTTTTTATATTTAGCAAATAATCCACCCTAAGGTTTGATGATATTTTAAGTACATAAAGAGCCTGATTGATGTTGCCACTCACTGATGACCTTCTCTGTCTTCATCTCTTCCTGTTGTCGGCCTGTATTACCGTCTCTCATCAGGCCTTGGAGCAGCATTGTAAAGTAGAAGGAGGCTACAGCGGCGTCAGAGACGTGTACGCCTCGACTCCGAATCACGACGATGTACAACAGAGCTTCTACTTGGCAGAGACGCTCAAGTAAGACACAGAAACTTGACATTTTTACACGCACACCCTTCACTTTTGTCCTCTTATGATTGTGCTGTCATTGCATTTTATGGAGGGACTGGGACTCTGCATCCCCAAACTGACAGAGATGTCAAGTCACACAAGAAAGCGTGCGCACACACACAAAATACGATGTTGTCATTCATTCAGACAAAGCTCCAGAGAGTAGATAAGGTCACCAGCAAGGTTCCTTCACTACACAGCCTCACACACTCACATACTGAGTGAATCAGAGAGTTTTGTGGCTGTACAAAATGTTTCAGTCTCAGAGTGAATCACAAAGAGCGATAACAGAATGAAGAATAAAAGGAATTTCAAACTAATCCAAGTGTTTGAGCCTTTAGTCACTTCATCCAATATGTGACGAGTGGATTGATACCAAAATCATTTCTGTTAGATACTGTAGTTCTGTACTGCACATGCTGCCACTTCAGAACTGTGTATTAACCTTTTTTTTTGGATTGAGGCTGATGACGTTGTGGCAGGACAGGCAATTCAAAGACATGTGCAACTTGTAATTAGGAGTTACATGTAGACATAGCTTCATTTTGCATTATTTTGAAGTATTTTCAGGGCATCTCTGTGCCTTTATCTGATAGTAGTGAGTGGAGACCTGACAGAAAATGAGTAGCAGCGACCAACAGGATCCCCACTGTTCTATTTTAAGGGGACGTGAGCCAAAAGTACGGCTCTAGATTGTTTTTATACTGCAGGTTTATTAAAGGTACCCTAGTGGTCACATGTTTTACCACTACATGCATGAGGGCTGACCAGATATACATTTATCTTCACTCTAGAGGACAATAAGTTGTAACTGCATAAGAGTAGAGGGAGGCTGCAAAGATACTCACTGTATCCATCCAAAGTGTACTTGTTTACAGTGAACACAGTTTAGCCTACCTCAGTGCCATTGTTTCAATAGTATCATATATATATGCATTAAAAACAGAAAGAGATGTTTCCCCTGATTCAGGGTGTTTCTCTGAAAGTACCGTTGTTAAGATGAGTCATGCTATCTGGTCATGTCAAACCACATATTGTGGCTTTAAGACAGCTTGAATAGATTTTACTTCATTTTTGAGTAAAATCCACCCACTGGTAACTCGAATGATTTATCCTGCGAGACATATAATATGAAAATAATTAGACACAGATTCTAAAAAATAAACCACTTTATCACCCACATGTTCCTGCAAAAACCATATACTGGGTCTATTAATTTACTCACAGGGCGCTCAAACTCTTTCACAACTTTCTAGAAGAGTTTTCAGGCATAGTTAAGATCTCAAATAGAGATCAGACTCAGACTCTGTGAAAAACAAAACATTTCCCAACACACCACAGGCAGTTACTACTTCTCACTTCCTCTTAATAGGCGCTTGATATTTTTACTCAACTGCCCTCATGTGCATATCTGAGTTTATGTGTTAATGTGTGCGTGTGAGGTTGTGAGCGTGAGAGTGTGTGTAGCCACAAATGGCTCTTTAAATGTGTTGTCAGCCACATAGTGTGATGTCTGGTGGCTAATAGGGTTTTCCTCCTCAGATGGCTCTCCAACTGTGTTCAGGAAGACAGTCTGTTTAAACCAAGAGCAAAAATCCCTGCAACAGTTTAATAAGTGTGAAAGAGCATGTACATCTGCTCTGTGTGTGTGTGTGTGTGTGTGTGTGTGGCTTGATTTTTGTGTGTCCACCCACGCAAAGGAGAAAACAGTGGAGAAAATTCCACTTTGATATGTTGCTTTGCTAAAATTTTATCAGTACTTCTGATTGTATTTGAGCAGCCAAGCCAGACCTGAGTTTAATTTCTTCATTGTTTATTTAAAGATCTGCAAAGTGTTTAATTAAAACTGATTTTATTCAGTTATTCTCCCATGTTTGTGCGTGAAAATGACTGATGTTTGGAATCAGTGCATTACTGAGCAAGACCAAATATGTTTGTGTTATTGTGTGGTACTTTTACTGAAGTAAATGATCTGAATACTTCCATCACTGAAAGTCACAAAATAATACAAACAAAATAACAGAGGCAGTGGTGTTCCAGCAGCTCCAATCATCTGCTCGGTAAAATTACCACTTTTGTCAATGGAGTCTGGTAGTGATTTAAAGTGATGTTTCTGGTTAAAGAAAAATGATCTTATGGCTCAATAAAAAGCTCTGTCCCTGTAGGAATCCTATCCATAATGTTTTCAGACACTTAGAATAACAATCTGCCACTGGTAAAAACAAACACTTTAGTGGACTGACTTTGACATGCAGTGTCCATTGGATTACATTGCAGCAGCTGTTTACAGCAACAATACTGCACCAATTCCAAAGATGTTAGATGTTACTGTAGATTATATTCTGTTAACCAGTTTAGCAGTGGACTTCATTGATGGCGTCAGTCCTGGCGATGTAGAAAATTTATCGTCCTCTCTGTTTCCTTTACTTCCATCGAAATATTTATGTCCACTCCTGCATCCTTCATCTCTCTCCTATTCATGTCCTCCTCTCCGTCTGTCACCCCCATTCCCTCCCTCCTCCCCTCCCACACAAGGCAGCTGTTGACAGGAAGTCAAGGTTAGGCTAACAGAGCCTGATGGGGGCGAGGTGCCATCCAATCCAGCTTTTTTATAGGCTGTAAATTTTAACATGCGTCACCTCTATTCCTGATTAACACGCACACACATGCACACACACTCAAAGGAAGATGTCTGGATTCTGCTGACCAGTATCAGAAAGTCCTAATGACATCCAGCATGAAAGTGAGACGTGAATATTTTTGTGGGTATGATTAAATCTTTCTGGGAAAGTGCTACAAAAAGAAGAAAATGAAAATGTCTCATTAGCATCATCTCATATTAAAGGCCTCCCGCAGACAACTTGAGGAAAAATATGAGCGTAATTGACCACCGCCCTGGACAGTAACACAATAATTACCTCATCCGTCATATCCCACGATATCAGAGACGGACCTCGGCGGACACAGAAAATACCAATCCCATTTAGCAGCAAACCCATAAGTCTAATCCTCCAAATGTTACTTGGGGATCTTGGCATCATGTGGAGCCACTTCCAGTATTCATCTTCCCACTGCTGCCAAGGACACCGCCGTACTTCACACTGCTGTCTGCCTTCAATCACTCGCTGCTTTCTAGTGGTCTGTTGGCAGGCAGAGGAGGACGGGGACTTGTTGTGGAGGTTGAGGTCTTCGTGGTCGACTAGCTCCTCTGCTGAATCATTAGTTTTAAGCATCTGACAGATTGGGGTTTTTTTAGGTTGTCTCTTCTCTTCAGTTGTGCTTTCTGGATTTTCTCCTTGTGCAGCCGACCCATTTGTTTGTTGGTTCTGTTGCCGAATTAGCTTTTTTTCACCCAACTATATAGTCTAATCTTTTATTGCTAATATATTTTGGAATAATTAGCTCATGGAGAATGTCGTGTTTAAGATGAAGAAATATTGTTTTCAAACTGTCGTAATCAGACCAATTATTCTATTTTCTAATATCATGTTAAACATTATAAAACACAAATAACACATTTTGAACAAGCAGCTGATCCCAGAGCTGTGTTGGCAGAGAGCTGATCTAATCAACGCTTCTGTGTAAATAGCGGTCGATGTTTGTTGTTCATTTTCCTCCAGCTCTGTCAGCGCTTCATACTCTGTTATATTACAAACCTGGTCAGATATTTACTAAACTGTAGGTGCAGGTTGATCACAAACAGCAGATGTTAATCTTCACGACGCGACTCATCCTATCTGCAGAAGTTAAAGGATAAAATAACTCAGTCTGAGCACTTTCTAGTTGCTGAGACGCATCAGGTCAATACAGCTCATTTGCTTTCTTTTGATGAAATCTGAACTGATTACCATGGACAGGCAACTGTCCTAAAAATTATTTTATTTCTTTACTTTCATGCCACTCCTTTGATGGATAATGTTATTTTTTGTGGAGTCTCATAAGATCTGATGACATCAGACCGCACGGTTTAATCACTTCAAGTTTTCATAAACTGGTCTGAGCCCGAGCCGCACCCATCCTCAGATCCACATCTGTTTCATCACTTTTTCTTCTTTTTTGAACTGAGCTGAACACAACTCAAAATGATATCAAAAGCAGAGTAAGGAGTAAACAGTGTGACTAAAAGAAATGAAGACAGGAGTGGAAACGTGTTTATATAATCAAAACATTATTTACCCTCAAAGTTTCATTGAAAGTGTTTTTATCTCAGATCTGATGAATTGTCTGAACTGCATGGAAACAGAAAATAATCAGGTGGAACAGCAGATTTATAACTGTGACTTTATTGTGGATAATAAATTGCAAATTCAGCCTTATAAAAAAAATAACTAAAGGTCCATTTACAAGTTTTTCACTGGAGGACATCGTTTGCTCAGTTGTTGACTCTCTGTTGCATCAATGTTACTCGACTACCAATTACCTAAGCCTCTTACTGTTACTTTAATGTTTCTTTTGAACGTTGCGTCACATTTTCTCTACAAAAATTTCAGCCCTTTTCCAACCACCAGCTCTTCCAGGCATCTTGCTATTTTGGATCATATAGGTGTTCCAGCATTACACGCAGAGGGGCTGGGAAAGAGGTGGAAAAATACATGAGCTGGTGTGATGATAAGTAAATAGACCTAAGCATGTTGCATAACTGGTCTCATAGCAGTGGAACAGTGGAGCATGGCAGCAGTGACTCAACAAATGGAGAAGTGGCTACAGCAGTAAACAATACTGATTCATGATGCAGATTTAAATGGCTCTACTGGTCGGAGAGTTTTTAATCAAAAGGAGGAATTTGTGCATTTACATGTTTAAAGGCAAACACACAGGATCTGTTTACTTATCCCAGTGTGTGTTGGAGTTAAATGACTGCAGGTTTGAAACTGGGAAATATGTGTGGGTATGAAGTTAGAAAGAGTTTAACTTCCTCATCTCTGCTGGAGTCTTCATTAGCTGCGGCTAACACACAAAAATCTATATTCTCAAGTGAATCGAGTTGAGTTGCATTGTGGGTAACGTAGGCACCAGGTTTTGACGAGCAGGAAGAGAGAGATGAAATCTCTGCTTCGATTTTAATAGTTTATTAGAAACTGTTGTGAATCTGACAGTGTAACAGGAGTCCAATGCTAAGTCAACGCACTCTTTTAGCATTGTTCTGTAATTGTGCTAAGTTCACCCTGTTGATAGAATCACCACATTCCTTACAGAGTGACACAGACCTGGTTGTGAGACATCGTCTCTCAGTGAAAGCTCCAGTTTTTACTGCCTGATGTGAATCAAACCTGTACGCTGTGCATGCTGGGCCTGCTACTGAAAGACAACACAGACAGGCAAAGCTAAATTAAAGATATGAAAGTGTACCAGTGTCAGAGAGCTACCTGTGGTGGTTGTAGCACCACCATGAAAATAGAGCCTTTCGTCACAGTATATGTGCTTCTAGTTCTTGTATCGTGTCTGTTTGTTATGGCTGTGGCTGTGGAGTTGCTGATGCACCATTTTTTGTGTGTTAAATAAAGTTTTTCTCTTCACTTGTCTCCTCCAGGTATCTCTACCTGCTCTTCTCCGATGACGACCACCTACCATTCGACCACTGGGTCTTCAACACAGAGGCTCACCCTCTGCCCGTCATCAGGAAGGACAAAACAGACAGACCCAACGAGGTGGAGTAGTGGAACCATCCTGCGCTGACATCCAAACACAAGTGCAAGAACCTCTGATCCTGTATACCTGAGCCTCCAGCTGTCTGTCTGAAACAGTTTAGCCATTTGGAGTCCCCAATGGTTACAGATGCCTCTTGATCGGATTTCACTTTTTATTTTTAATGGGATCAAAACTGAATTCAAGCCTGATGGAGCTGAATTCTCGCTGTAGAGTCCAGTTTTTTGTTTGTTTGTTTGTTTTCTAAACGTTCAGCTCCGGTTGAGTCCAGACGCTGACGTGATCCAACATTTTTGCTGCTGGATAATGTAATAACTTGTCAAGACATAATAAATTGTCCCTCCACATGAGTTTCAAACCATAATGTGATAAACTGAAGGGTTTCTTCAGGCTGGTATAGTAAGTTTTTAATATTATTGGATCATAAAAGTGGTACTTTTTGAAGATATTACTGGAGTTTATTTCACTACCAGCTCATTCAGAGGGACAATCTGACCAATTATCACATTATTCATTAGTTGTTATGTTGTGAGTAGCTACAGCTAGTCTGTTTTTCCGTGAAGGAGAACGCTGAAAGACCAGAACCAGTCGTCTCCCTGGTGTGGATATTTTTTGGACCCCCCCGGTCTTTGAGCACCAACCACAGAAAAACTCCAGCTCTCGTCTTGAGGATCACAAGGTTGACTCAGTGAGCTGACAGGATGCTTCGTTCACTTCTCACGCATCATCTTTTCCGTCTGCTGTACCGCTTTAATATCTGAATAGGAACCGGTTTTTCTCGCGCCAACCAACACTGGTGGCCGCCGCCATCTTCTACGCCGTCTTCAGAGAAACATTTGTTTTTCTAAAGAAACGTGGTTGTCTCTGTGGAAGCAAAGAAAAAGACGCAGCACAACCCAAGCCTCTTTTTATAAAAAAAAACATTCTGCTTCCTCTCCACCACCCTTTACCCAAACACCTGACTGCTCCCTCCTTCCCCTGAGTTTGGTGTGACACAGGACAACCAGCCACACCAGCTCTCTACCTGCCAGTAACTAACACTTTCTCCCCAGGACGTTTACACAAAGCTGTCTCCTCTTCTTCTGCTTATCTAGTCCTTAGTCTGGCTTTTTGGATTCTGGATTTATTTCTCTTTCTCACATTCACACCAATATTGCGTGGGTTAGACCGATACAGGTGTTTGAAAGCTGATGACTTCAACTGACAGTCAATATCTGTGTTCATTTCCCAAACTCAAAAATATCAGTGATTACAGCAGTTTGAGTGTAAAAGTAACTTTTCTGGAGCTTTCACCCACATCTCACAGTCTTCCTCTGTGATGTTAAAGTCACTCAGCTGTTGTGGGGATGAGTAAGACCATAAGGAGTGGTTGAAAAGTCTAGAAAAAGCTGGGACCTGGAGTTAAATTTGTTTGGATTGCAGTCCACTGCAACTGTTAATACCTTTAAATCTGAACGTTTTCATGCATAAAGAACAAATTTTGTAGATCCAGGGACACCCAAAGTCTCAACTGAAGAGGTTACTGATTGATTATGTCAATTCATATTTGTACAATCTGATCCCAGTGTCTCAGTAGAGGTCTCCCACAGACGACTGGTTTAATCCTGATATCAGATCAGCAGACCGGTGTATCGGTCAGACCTCCTTTTTTTGTTGTTGTATCGCTTCTTCTTGTCTCCATCCTCCAGGTCTAGCATAGGGCAGGCTGTAGGATCTTCCCTCCTCTATGAGGAGACGCAGACTCTTGACTTCGCTGTAATATTTCACCTTCACACACACACACACACACTCACAAGAAGCCATACTGATTCAATACAGCTTTACCATTCTGTCGTTGAGACTTTTTTTGTTCCCTTCATCCTCCACGTTTTGGGGAGGGGTAGAGGCGTGTGTGACTGTACTGACACAAACCATGTTGCTGTTCTTTCTTGTACAATTCGTGTCCGATCAAAGTCACGCTCACCTGACCATTCAGTCAGGTTTCATGGTAAAGATTTCTCCAGATGCCACACAGAACTGTAGCCAGATTAAATCCAGTTTAGTTGTCAATCTAGTGCCTTCACTGCTGGAAAAGAGTCAGAGGGAGAGACGGCTCACACAAACACAAAAGACCAGTTTTAAGTAGCTTTGTAGCTTTAAGTGAAGTTCCCATCATCCTCAGGTGAGGATTATACCAAAACTGCACACGGACTAACAGATAAATCAGACTTTTCATGTGATATTCGATGTAACTGGAGTTGGTGAAAACTTCAGATCAGACCACCAAAAGGTCCAACTCTGGATCACATACACAGAGTTAAACATTTAAAATAACAAGGCTTATGTAGTTATTCGCCCAAGTTCAAGTTTGGCCAACTATTAATCATCTTTTAATGGTTTTAGACCAGTAAAGGTCCCAGTCACACATTAGATAATTGCTTGACTACACTGACATCTAGTGGTGAAAGTGTCCTATTACAATAGACATGAGACCTGGGCTAAATGGCTGCAGTCTGAAAAGTTTAGACTAATATTCATGGACATACATCACTGATTTTTGGGTGAAACTGTTGACTGGAATAATAATTACAAGATTTTGGAAAGAGGGAAAAACAACCTCATTTTAAACTCAGTCCTACAATAATGATAGATGCTCATGAGAGTGTGTAAAAATGAAAAATCACCAGACCTGGATCTTATAAAGTCTGTATTTCATGCATGTTTGACCTTTTAGTACAAGTTATAAAAGAGGTCTCAGCCTCCATCTTGTGTATTTGAACAGAGAATTGACACAGAAAGGTTCGCCTCCTTCAGCAATCCTGCTCCTCTAAATGAGCTTTAAGCAGACTTAAGTGTCACTGGTAGATCTGGTAGATCTGGTAGATCTGGCAGATGGCAAGTCATTACAAAGTTCAGTCAATAACCGCGTCAATGCCAAAAATACTTTAAAGTGGATTCATGTGTTTCAGCCGTCTGACAGACTGCAGAGAGGCTGCAGTGAGTGACAGTTCTCAGCAGGTTTGAAGGTTTATTTAGCCCAGGTATCACAAACACATAACAGAGACACTTCGCAGCAGTCTATAAAGGGATAGTCCAACAGTTTTAACTGACATACTGTCTATTCCCATGTTTCAGCCTCAGTATCACTAAAAATAACTAGAATTTATTCAAGGATTTCACCTCATTTTTGTGTCTCCACATTCAAAAAGTTGTAGTTTGCCGAAACACAGCGATGCTGGTTACAGTACAAGGTCCTCTCTAAATCAAATTCATCTCCCCACAGCCCCCATGAGCAGGTTAACAGTAGACTTTGCTGATTTTCAACCAGTGTTTTGTCATTTAAGACGTCGTCCAGCTGACTGGAGGGAAGGTAAACATTGTTCATCTCCATGTACTGATGAAGCTGAAGCTGGTTTAAAAAATCACCTGTAAAGAGAACAAGAAATGGTTAAACTACAGTGTTTGTGTTGTGAATGCTGTTTTTAAATCCAGTTAAATCCCAGATAGTGTTTCATTTTATTTGATGGGAACATTTGAAATAAAGTGACATCAAAAATTCTACTTAAAAACCAAAAACAGTGAGGTCTCCTCGTATAAATGACCAACACAGTCACCAGGCTTTTCCCCTTCAGATTGAAGAATGTTGAGTTTGTGAGCTGTGAGAAATCCCTCCATATTCTTCATATCACTGTACAGACGACAGTGTCTACGTGTTTAATCTGTGTTTTTGTTTAATTAGAGCTGGTTTAGAGGCATTTATTATATTATCCATGTGATGACGTATTGTAATGGTTGATTTTGCTGATTGTGTTAATTTATTCTGTAGTAGTGAACATAGGACTCAGAGGTGTTGGGATCTGACCCCCAGGTGGCGCTGTGAGTGTAAGAGATACTCGTTTTTTATCATCAGATATTTAAGATCACAGTAATCAGCTTTAATTACACCAACACATCAACAGGAAGTTGTAGGTGTTTTAAACAGCTGCTACCTTGAAGTGGTGAGAGGAGACCACCTGGAGTCGATCAGACAACCTCACAGGAGGATAGGAACTGTATGAATGTACCATCCAATGTGAAGTGAAGAATATTTTATATGCATTTGTCTCTGTTTGTTCACTTCTATGTGCTTTTGTTGCATTTTATTTTGTTGTTTCTTTTATCTTGTAAAGCACAAAAAGTCAAAGCAGGTGGAGAAAAGTCTGTCGTCCATAGAGTAAGAGGGAGAGATGGGTCTGGGTTTATTTTTTGTTTGTTTGTTTGTTTTGTTTCTGATGGCTGTTAGATGCAGTGACGACCAGCTGTTAATGATCCAAATCTGCCACGTGATCAGTACATGGGATTTGTATTTTTCTGATTTGTTGTTTTGAGGATCTCAAACATAAACACAGACTTATAGGAATCTGTCAGCGTTCCAGTATAAAGCAGGTGGATTTAAGTGTTAATCATACAGTGTAGTGTTAAGATACTGAAGCTGCTTGATATGAATATAGAAAAAAATCTTTCATATCTGACAGTGAGAGCTGAGGATTGAAGATTTAAAGTATGTACTCTGAGTCCATACTGATATAACTCTGCTTCATTAGTGTTTCTGTCTGGACAGTCACTGAAATCAGCTTTGGACTCATTAAGTCAAGATGAAGATGTTTTTTTTTTTTACCTTATTTGCCCAGTGTAGGCTGTGTAAAGTGGTAGCTCAGTGTCCACTAAAAAGACACTTTAATGTTTAGATTTTTTACCCTTTAATTTTGAAGTTAAGCCTTCATGTTAGTGTCGATGAATATTGATCTTGGACCAATGAAAATGTCATGTTGGTTTTATTCAGACAGTTAAATTAGTCTTCTGGTAAAGCTCGGTTAGCTAAGCTCTCAGTCTCTGCACACTGTTGTTTAAAGTCAGAAGTAACACATTCCCATTACACCAGTGTGCAGCACTGCAACTACCAATTATTTCCATCATCAGTCTGCCAGTTATTTTCTACATTACCTGATTAATCGTTTGGTCCAGAAAATGTCAGACAATAGGTCCATCATAGTTTCTCAGAGTCCACTGGTGGCATCTCCACATTTCCTGTTTTAACTCCTCACACCAGAGAAACTGGAACCAGAGAACGACTAAAGTTGTTGTAGCTTTAAAAAGAACAACTTTTAATTAATCGATTATTAAAATAGTAGTTTTCATTAATCAGTTAGTTGTTGCACCTTTTTGTTGCAGCAGCAGAAACACTGTCTGCTGCAGCAGCTAGTGCTTTAATTAAACTGCGGATAAATTATGGAGTTGTCTGGTGGTAGCATTTCATTTCATTGGCTTGAAAACTCCATACAGAACTCCTTTAAAAAAATGTCCATTTTAAGCTGCAGTGCAACATGAAGGTGTTGATGCTGCCTGGATTTTACTGAAGTCAGCTGTTGTTAATTCTGATGACTTCTGTCCAGTTATCAAACTTGTGTTGTTGCAGAGATTCTTACAATAGTGGGGGTTATATGTTTAAGTCTTTTGCTGCGGTAAATATGGTGGTATGAAGTGGTAATCATTTTCCTGATATTTGTTAATGGGTATTTGAATTAATTGGTACAGGGTGTTTTTACAGTCTCTCTCCATGTGTTAAGAATTATTAGTGCAGTTCTGCAGCCTGAAGTTTGGATCACAGGTGTGTTAATGTAACCGTGCACAGACTTTCAACTGTGTTTGATTTGTGATTTTGACTTAAAGGGCTGATCCGCCGCATTTTCCCCAGAAGGAAGTCAGAATTTTTAGGCTCTATATTTGGTTGGATTTATCTCTGCAGGCGCCCTCCTGGATTTTTAAAGTGTTTTTTCACTCATGTGACACTGATCTGATCGTTTCACTGCCTGAACAGGGAGGAAATACAGAACGTATTTGGTTGTTCGTGTGAGCGTCAGTGTAAAGTCTGCTTCAGCTTCACGTAGTGTGACATCAGGCATCGTTAGTTTTCTTTTCATTTTTGTTTCCTTAAAAGGTTGAATTGTCTTTGGTGATTTTTCTGGATATTGTGTTGACGATCTGTTGCGTTCCAATGCCTTTATATTAGTGAACATTAAAGGGAAATGCCACCTATTTTAGGAATTCACTGTTTAGTCCTTGTGGAAAATGCATCACTTTTCCTTAAAGAAACTTCTAATATATATCACACTGACATCACTTCTTCTCTCTGAGCGGTGTCATTAAATAAGACTGACCTGTCCCGGGACTCAGATAATCTTAATCCTTAAAATGTTTGGCATTTCCCTTTAAAAGGTTTAATTGTGTGAAACCAACCTCAGAAATGTATCTGTACAAAATATTGCTGATAATCATTCCATTGCACATAGTTTACTTTGCGTTTATATGCAATATTTTAATTTTGTGGGGAAATTTGTTTTATTGTGTTAATATTATTATTATTGAAAAAAATGTAAATATTCCATTCTGGCAAATGAGCCGTTCTACATTTATATAAAAATCTTCTGAGCTTATGGATTAAAATGATATTAATGAGCAGCAGACTTTTTAATAAACTATATTTGTTACACTTCTATTGTGAATAAAAAAATCTTTTAATAAGTGGTGGTTTTGTATTGGTGTTGTCTGTTTGTCCTTACTTATCCCAAACTGTACTTTGAACTGTCATTTTTACAGAAAGTACTGAAACATCAGGTTTTTAAAAACATACAGTATAATTAGTAGTTTTTCCTAAAACAGCCTTAACTTTATATGGGAAACAAGCAGGAGCATGTGTTAGATGTACAGCTGCGTATGGAAGCCCAAAAGGTTAAATTATTAATCTCTTGATTTTCTAAACAAATTGTCTGACTGAAAATCGCTGTGATTCAACATCCGCCCAGTTCATGAGTTTACTTTTTCTGTCTTAAACATGTTTCTATAAGAAATAAAAAGCCTTGCTACACAGGAAGTGGTTCATTTTGTGACAACAGTTTCTCTTTGTGTTGAATAAATCAGGTAAATGAAGGCAGTGAATGAATTAAACATCACTGGAATGAGAAAAAAAAAACAGTGGAGACGGCTCTTGTGGAGAAAAGGAATAAAGTTTGATGCTGAATTCTCGACATTTCTTCTAGACCGGTCAGTAAACAGCGGCTAATGCTAATGTTAGCTATGTAGCGATAACATAAATGCACATATAGCACCTTTAAGAGCTGAGATCGAAGTCTGAACTAATCATCTTCAGTACAAACAACAGACGACTCATAAAATGTCTCCTCTCCTCAGCTCAGGTGTGTTAATGCTGCTGAGCACCAGGAGGAAATAAACCATCAATGATTTAGTGTTTGTGTGTTTTGCTTCATATGAAATTGTTCTTTTATAAAAGCACAAAGAAGCCAGTGACTGGTTTGTTGTGTTCCCTGCTCCTCTGACTATCTGCCTCTACAAGAAAAATAATAAAGATAGGCATCACAGACACAGAGGCCACTCTGTTTCCTGACGCAACTAATTTTTTTCTTAAACTAATTCTGTGTGTCTTATCTCCACTCTGAAAGATTGAGAGCATTTTTCTTATCTGCCTGAACCACTGCTGTGGGACATGAGTGGGATATAGCAGAAATAAGAAAAGATAATCCCGGACAATTGTTCATCTTTATCACGTCTGCTCTCTCTCTCACAAAGACTCTCACACACAGATCATCTCTTATTGCTTTCAGAGGACTGGGACCAATCAAAACAAACATTCTCCTGAGAGGAGACTTTATTTTTGTGAGGTATTTCATATACAGGGTCTTTCATAGAAGAGAAGAGCTGCAGTAAACAGATGATACAGACACGTCTGCACTGGATGTGTGTTTATAGGAGTCACTGCACAAGATTAACGATGAGAACTGCAGACTTGTTACTCTTTATTTCAACTTATAAACATGGACAGCCTTCTTCAGGGAAGGAATAAACAGTCACATTTATACCAGCTGAATGCCCAACATGTCCACATCACCAACAAAAACTGAAAATAAAACTTCTTACATTCAAATTAGAGAGAACAGAAACACAAATATGTTTTAATTCAGTTCTAATGGTCAAAAAAGAGCTAAATGAATTCTAAATTCAAGTCATGTGAAAAACAACATCAATAACAACGCAGCAGAAAATACAAATTATAGAAAAAGGACGAATTTAAATAGAAAACCTGACATTTGCAGTGATGTGTGAATTAATGTCTAAAACTCAAGTGTCAAACTAAACTAAGAATTCAGCCTCATTACAAAGTCACTGGAAGCTGCAGAGTCATAACTCTGATGCGTTTATTTCAAGTGTTTTGGCAAACAGGCTGTTTAAGGTTCAGAGCGTCACCTGACCAGGACAGGTGTTACAAATCAAGACTGACTGAAGACCAAACACAGGTCCACGTTATCAGGAAAGCACTGCAGTAACCTCCATTTACTGCAGTTATTTCTTTAGTTGAACAATAACAGAGAACAGAAAACTGTCTACAAAGGTAAGATGACTTTGTGTCTTGTGTTTGAGATGAATCACTCTCATCTGTGTTTTACTGTTACTCTCAGACAATCTTTCAAATTTCATTAGTCCACAAACAGAATTGATTTCAGTGTCAAATTTTAATATCAACATGACTGTGTCCGAATGGTTTTTGTTCTTTGGGTAAAATGCTTATAAATAAATATGTTTCTCTGTGAATTGATTTCAAAGCAACAAAATGATGAAAAACAAGAAGGTTCAGGTTAATCTAGCATTTTTTTAAAACCCAGTAAACTCAGATGTGGGTGTTTTAAGGATCATTTATCATGATCTAGACTCATCTATGTTGTCAGTATTCTGGGCACAGTTCAGTGGACTGTACTCCTGAGCACCAGCAGAGGGCAGCAGAGCACCAAACAGGAGTTTGTTTAGTTTCCTGTGCTCAGCAGAGTCTGAGTCTGACCACCATGACATTTTCAGTCTTTACGCTTATTATACATTTTCAGTTTTTAATATTGTATGATCACATTTTCATGTTCTGTTTGAGCTCACAAACAGCTTCCATCTGCCTCCTCTGAACCAATAAAAGGTTATTTTATGGGTTTTTTAATCATTAACTCTTCTTGCATATGTACACAGCTCACCCTCTGGCAACATAACCACTTCAGCCTGATGATGTCTAAAAGCCCAGAAAAGTCTGGGCAGCTTAGCGTCCCCGTTACTTTCAGCACAAAGGTGCTTTTCTGTCTTCAGAGAGTAAAAAGAAAAGCTAACCCCCTGTGGCAGGAGAAGATGAGCTGAGTGGGAGGAAAGAAATGAGTCTGATCCACGCAGATTCAGAAGGCTGATAGACGATTTAGATTAAATATGATTATAAAAAGAATACCTGTGTGAAATTTCTGGTTTTTAATAAAAAATTGTTGCGACTGCCTCGATTAGCACTGACGCTCAGCTCATCGTGATTTGTTTTACCTGCTTGGAGAGACGATGTTTGACTGAAGACAGACGAAGCTTTGAATTCTCATCATAGTGAGAAAAGGCAAACATTTCTGTCTCTGCTTGGATAAATTCACCTGCTGCAGAGGGAAAGTTAGCCACCTGTTGCCTCTTTCTCAACCCAACCAGTCTGAGTCAAGTCTGAGTCTGGTTCTGCTCGAGGTTTCTGCCTCTGAAAAGGAAAGTTGTTCCTGCTCATGGTGGGAACTGTTGACTCTTTTTAAATATTATAATTTAAAGAGTCTAGACCTGTGTCACTGAAGTTTTGGACAATAGAGAAGATCTTAGAAGAAAACCTACATACTTTAAAGGTGCTAAAGTTTTAAACGTTAGCATTAACAGCTGTTTACTCACCAGACTAGAAGAAACATCATGAGTCCAGCATCAAACTTCACTCTTTTAATTGAGTATGTAATGATTTAAAAACCAAATCCTTCAGTAATGACACAATTTGTTGCCATCTGCAGCTTAAACAAATAGCACTCTGTTTATTATTTAGCGTTGCTGATGTTTTTTCTGCACTCTTGTCTCTAAGTGACATGTTGATTCATTGTCTCAGATTTGTTTAATTGATGGCATAATGTCTGGAGGAAACGTGTCATTAATCCAGACAACAGTGTCAATAGCTGCTAATTTGACAAAGCTGTGAGTCAGCGTTAACAGTAGAGGAACCTCGGGGGACTCGCTCGCTGTCGTATCTGTTTCTCAGATGATCCAGAGAGATGATGTACGACGTGTCAGCTCTGAAGCCTGTCAGGTGACACACAGAGGTGTTTGGATGTGCTCATACTAAACAGTGCAGAGCTGAAGTTCAGAATTATTCAGCACATGAACAGCAGATGAACAGAGAGGCAGTGACTCCCTGAACAGCTCTGAGGTCCCTCACAGTCCCTCGACTCTAACACCAGTGGTGGATAGTTCACTGTTCCTGGGGAATATATTTATCTGGGGGATGTTTTTTTGCTTTATTGCTGAGAGTCAGATAACAAGAATAATATCAACCTTGGAGCTTGGAGCTGGAGCTACAAGCAGGGTTAGCTTAGCTTAGCATAAAGGCTGGAGGCAGCTAACAGCTGAGCCGTGCATAATCCCCCCTTATCATTTAAATCACTATTATTTAATGAGCTTTAAGGGGTCAGTATATTCATCACACCATCACTAATCAGCTGTGTGGAGGTGAAGAAGGAGCCGGGGTTTGAACGTCTCTCTCTTGCTCTGTTTTCAGCTTTTACACAAACTATTTCTGTCACTTTTTCATGAGTGCACGACTATGAATGTCTCCCTGCAGAGAGTGTCTGAAAATGTGACCATTACCACCACAGTTAAATATATCCTGTCTGATGTCCCTATACAAGCTAAACTGCAACAGCAAATAGGTTTGGAGGGAAATAAAAATCACTGGCTGGATTTTGATCAGAGGCAAGGAGTGTTTTTTTTTCTTCTTTTTATGAATGAAGCTGCACAGTTATTGAAAGAGGTGGTTCACATCCAGAGTTAAAACAAAAAGTTGTATATAAACATATTTTCTGGATTTCTTTTTTCACTGCCGTCTTCAAGTTCAGCTGTTCAGAAAACTAAAAACACTTTTAATATCCAGCGTCTAGTTCTGAGAGAGTCTACTGTGGACCTTAGAGCTGCTTCTTCCATTTAGCCAAACAATGTCAGTTATACAGACTGTAATGTTTGTAACAGAGTCAAATATACACTTCACTTATTCCAATTTTCTCCTTCTTCTTCCATCCTCCCATCCCTCCCCCCTCATCCCTGCTCCTCCCTCCAGTTTCTGCCTCCCCTCCCTCCCTCCCTCCGTCTACCTGCAGAACAACAGAGGACTCAGATTAGACTCCGTTTAAACAAGAAGAAAAGAGCGCAGCTTTAAATAGTAAACAACTTTCATTCAGCAGCAGCAGATTACAGAACAGAAGGGGACGTAACCCCTGCATCTGTGTTCCTGAAAAACTCCCTGATTCACTCGTGTGTGTTCATATGTGTGTGTGTGTGTGTGTTTTGGAGAGAGAGTGAAGAACTGAGAGTAAATCTGCTGAGCCACAGTAACCCTGGAGGAGGAACTGTTTTTCTCTCTTGCGCTCATCTTTTATTGAACAACGGAAACAAGATAGACTTCAGGGTTTTTCTCCTATTTAGGCGTTTGACTTCCTCGGTTAATACTCTTATTGAAAAACCTTCTTGTAAACAGTTTGATGGATGTGGCTGTATGCAGCATTTTATTGTGCAGTGTATGGGCGATACGCACCCTGCAACTGTTTCTGAATCATTTCACAGACATAAAAATGGATACAAGCATTGGACTGTGATTGTGTGATGTGATATATTATCATAGGTAATGCTAGTGTTTAATGCTACAGCTTTATTCCTCCATCTGATCTGTTGTCTTCAGTTTTTAGCTTCCACAGCCTCAGTCGAACTCAAAATCTTTTTTCTGAGACTTTTTATATCCTTTTTATACCTGAGCATATAATGCATGAGAGAGAAGAAATAAGGGAAGGAAAGAAAGGCAGAGAGAGAGAGAAGTAATGACAGAAAAAGTTAGGAGACACAAAGAGACACAAAGAAAGATAGAAAAACTAGAAATAACAAAGAAATAAAGAGGAAAAGGGAAATACACAAAAAAGAAAAAACAAAATAAAGAGAGATAAAGATAGAAAGTGAAAGATGGAAAGATAAAGGGAACCTGCTACTATAAGGAAACAGATAGTATCCCAGGGTTTGGGGTTCAGGTCGTACCCTCCCTTTTCCCCTTGCACATCTATTCTGTGAATTACGGTAACCCCTGTGAGCAGGCTCAGGCCGCTCCCTTGTGTTTTTCCCTTGCACCTATACTGTGTGATGTACGGTAATACTGTGATGTGAACCATGATGAATCTGAGGCGCTTTAGTGTCGAGGTCCAACACAGCCAGGACATCTTCACATCATCTGTTAGCAGGAAATATCCAGACACACAGCAACAACCTCCAGCTCCAGTAACAGACTGATTCCATGACTTTGTTAAAATAAAGGGACAAACCACAAACACCTGTTTGATGTGTGATATTAAAGATGAAACAGTGAGAAACAGTCAGAGCAGGAAGAAGATAGGGAAGAAATATAATGTGTTTTTCTGGCTGCTGATACAGTGAACCCACAGGCTGTAGACAAAGTTTATATTTGGGGGGAAAATGGCTGAACATTAATCAATGACCTCCAACAACACAACAACGAGCAGTGAAGCAGTTTCATTCTTTAGATTTTTTTATTCTGTATCTCCTGATATTTGCATAAAATTAAAGAAGAAAATGACAAATAGTCTTTTCTCTCTAAGTCGAACCAAGTGTGTGTGTGTGTGTGTGTGTGTGTGTGTGTGTGTGTGTGTGTGTGTGTGTGTGTGTGTGTGTGTGTGTGCGCTGTTTTTTCCAGATTATGGTCCATGTCAGAGCTCATTCATTACATAACTGTTGTTATTCTCTCTGGTGTAGCACTCAGATTATAAAGCCAGATGATGATTATATACATTAAAGTGAGTGCAACAGTGAATTCAAATGAATGTACTGTGTGTTTACTTTATATAACAGCTGTGTGGTTTAACGTAACACAAACACAGTCAGTCAGGTTTACTATCTCTTGACTTCAGCTGCTGTAATAAAATGGATCATTTTCAGTTGAGGGGAAGCAGAACGGCCACTGTTATTGTCTGTTTTATTCTTTTGTGCGCTCTGATAATAAACAGCAGTTTGAATTCTTATGGTATCTGACTGAAGAGAGCGTTTTTCTTCAGTCAGGTCAGACCAGGAGCTGTGTGTACGTAAAGTTCAAAACTACTAAACTACTAAATCCAAAAGTTTTTCGTTCATGTTATAAAAGAGTTTTTTCTGAGGCTCTCTGAGCTAATAATGTCATTATTTCAATGTCAGTTCTTATGAATATTCTGATTACCTTCCTTTGATGTAATAATTTCTCTTTCTGGGTTGAGTGCTCTGGCACAGCAGCAGTTATGCAAACACACACACATACACACACACACACACACTGAGCGTCAAGTCAAGCTGCCATGTCACAGACAATAATAGCACACCACTTACATCACCAGCCCACGTCCACACAGTCACTTGATAATAGTGCTATTGAATGAAAATCCATCTGCCAAAGGCTGAGAGCAACACTACAGACTCTCAGAGGGAGGAAAAAAAGAAAAGAGAAAGAGTTTTTAGCTTTTATTGAGAAATCTTTCCATTTATTTCAAACTGAATCACTGACCGTGCAGAAGTACGTATTCGAGAACCTCAGAACAGGAGTTTGACAGAATAATCTGAGCTACAAGCTCGTTCCTTGTGTTAGAAGGTCACGAGACTCCAGAAAAAAATGAGAAAATGGACGTCGAGTTCGTCAAAACACACATAACACACATAAATCCAGCCGACCCTCTGAGACATGATGAATCACTCTGTATCCAAACATGATAGATTATAGGAATTGCTGTGTTAAAGATGCTGCATAATTTAGTGTTTATATTTATATTTAGCCTGTAGTTAAAGGAAATGGCAGCGAACTTTGTTTAAAGGCGACGAACTCCACCTACAAGCTCTAATTAAGTAACTAAATTACATGTCTGCCATGAATCCTGCCTCAGTGCTGTTTATTGTGGCTGTTCTGCCTGTCTCCTGCCTCAAAAAAAAAAAATGCATCCTATGTCCTTTCCTAAATACTTTTCCTTGACCTTGATGGAAAATGTCATGAGGTCAAGGACAGATGTGAAGGAGAAATCATGAGGACTTAGGAAATGCCACGTAATTAACTGACAGTGGATGATGTTGACGTGTGTCTTCCCTCAGTATTTAAAGACATCACCCAGCTCTAATCATGGCCGCCACCACTGAGATACTTCCAGGTCATTTCACTGAGTTTGGAAAAAGGCTTTTCAACCACTGACCAGATGTCTTCAAAGTTTAGAGTTTCCTTTCCCGCCTGACTCTCCATACCCTCATCTCCTAATCACCCTCCTACACCCACTTCACCTCTTTCCTTATTCCCTAATCAGCTCACAGTGTATACACCAGCCATCTTTCCTGTTGTTTCTTCATTCACCACATTGTCCCACCATCCTTGTTCTGGATTTTCCTCCATCCTCTGACCTGTTTGACTCCTCTTACCTGTTCCTGTACCTGCCTGTAAGCCTTAATTATCACCATCTCACCTATTAAAATCACTGAACCATTGCTGTCTGGGTCCTCCTCCCTGCTGCCTCTTACAAACTGTGACATCGTGTTTGTTCAATTTGTGCAAAAACAACAAGCTCCCAACTGCGTGAACTTTACTTAATGATTCTATGAATGTTCTTTCTTCTCTTAATACACTGATTGAATATGAGAACAGGCCTTTGTAATAACCAATACCTTCTGGTGATAAATGCAGAGCAGCTAAAAAACTGAGCCACTTCCAAACTTATCTAAAAATCACAGCACAGACACAGTGTTTGATCTGTAAATTCAGTGTAACACACCAAAGCACAGAGAATAGTAAATGGTTTGTTCCTGCTGCATGGTCAGTCTTTGTTGGCTTGTTTCTTTTTGCCTTTGATGAAATGTCCTTCTTGCAGCTCTGGAGAAAAAAACAACAAAAATCCTGGGAAATATAAACTTCTCTTCTCTGTGTTACTCATCATCTGCAGCCTGAGAGCCTGAATTTGAATTTCTGAGTCTTAATGAGCATCATTGACTCAGGAGTGATTTACTGGCTCTTTTCCTCCTCCTCCTCTCCACACTGGATCTCATGCTGTTGGGTCTGACTCACCTCCTCTCCAGCCTGTACTGACATCTCTAACTCCAATAACTCCTCCTGCAGTGACTCCACATTAGGACTGCTGCAGCTCCTGCAGGTGCACAACAGTCATTAGGTGCCTGTCCATTAGGCACAGGACACTGCTGCTCCGCTTGAGTCGGTGCAGCACTGTGTCCCAGAATACATTCATAGTTGAATATCAAGTTTGCTACAGAGTGTGGCTCCTGCTCTTCCTCAATATAAAATACCTACTATTCTATACATGCTAGTAGCAGCTCTTATTCATGTGGTGTTGGAATAAATGAGTTCCTGACCAGGAAAAGCTGCACAAACGCCTCATCAAGTCGGAACAACAACTTGGAAAGTCAGCATAACTCTCTGGTACATGAGCTGCTGAGTTGTTGAGGTTACACAGAAACATGGCGAACAAACAAAATGTTTGGTTGATGGTAAGAAACTTTTCATTTTTTAGTGCAAGTTCACATATTTCAGGTCAAATTTTTTTTGCTATTAACATGTTGTTTACATCTCCTTTGTAGCGTCTGTGATGTTTCCACATTTGGAAGAACGACTTCTCAATAAGGGCACGTGAATGCAGCAGTTTTGAGGCCTCTCTGCACATGTAGCTGGTGCTTTAAGTCTGTAAGTGTTAAGCTAATGTTAGCATCACTGTGCTTTTTATTTATGTACTTATCTTCCAGTCGGTAAAGGAAGGAACAGCAAAGTTTTCTGTCCAAAAACAGAAACACTTTCTTGCAGCTGTTTTTGACAGAACTTGTTAACCGAGCAGATTCACTTCTTTTAAACATGGAGTTTTACATTCATCACTCTTCCACAGTCGTCCAGATCCAGACAACACAGAGCTTGATTTAACCACAAACATTAGCCAAAACTTTCTACTCAGTCATCTTTATGGTCTCTTGTCCCAGTCAAGTCAAATCATGATCTACTTCAGAGTCAAATTGATGAGGTTCATGGAGGAGAATGAAGTGTTCCAGCTAAAAGCACTGCGAACGTAATTTATTCATTTCTCAGTGGCAGGAGAGTTTCACAGTCTTAACTCAGCCCAAAAGAATTTGTCTCAGTGTATTTGGCTTCTGATTCTTTGGTGTGTCTTGTTTTTGTCAGCAGTTCTTCAGAACTGTAATGTCCCACCATCCATATGGGCGCAGACCAGCACAGATGACATGACAGTCATAAAGATAGGTGCCATTTGGCTGCAACATATAGAGGAAAAATAAAACCTCTTAATTCTGTATTAAGTGAGCTTAATATGCACCTGCTCTCCATCTGTCCCGACCATAAATAACAACTGACAACATTCATTTTGTGATGTAAGGCGCTCGAAGTGGAGATCTGAGCTGTAGAAAGTTGTTGTTGCTTGCTCAACAGTTTCCTCTAATATCTGAGCAGAATCCTGGTTAATAAAAAAAACACCACAACATTTGCTACTAAGATAAAGGAAAAAATAAAGGAACTTTAAACTCTCAACTCTTTAATAGAGAAGCCTGTATACTAACATGGAACCTACAGGTTTTACCCAAAGAAAAAAAAGTTTAAGCTTTTAAAAAACATGAGGAGCTTGAGGAGGTTTGCTGCTCTTTAGTTGCATGTTAAATCACTGCAGGCGACACTTCAGCTGTGAATAATGGATGAACAGTTTGGTCATCTGCACTTTACTAACAGTGAGGATGCAGAGTGAGAGAGAGACTGGATGTGGATTTACTCCACAGCCTTCTCCATAAGCTGGCAGGGGAGCAGAGGGATGACAACAGTGACACAGTGCCTTTGAATACATTTACAGACACACACACACACACACACCTGCTGAATCCCTAAACAGGCCCATACATATGCATGCTTGTTTGGCATTCTCTGTTATCGAGGGAACTGTCAGTGAAGTTTCTCCTGGGAAGCCGCTGGAGAGAGAGAACAAAAGGTGAAGAGTAAAACAGGAAGGAAAACAAAGGTCCCACTTTTCTGCTCCTGTTAGTGAAAATTCATTTATTATTTATCATTTCTGACCATAAAGGACATGTTTGTGAAATGAAATTATCCTACACTAGTTACAATAGGAAGCTCTTAACATCAACTGATGTTAATATGAACTTAAAGAAGAACAGAAAATGCAATTAATTATATTGTTAAAGGGTTTTATGAGGTGTGTTCAGGTTCATACTGTGCTGAACTGCTGCATCTGCCATTTAGTCAAATGTGTGACCCAGCAAATCTTGGTGATTAGCCCTAGTGCTAACCATGAGTTGCTTTTATTGTATAGTGTGTTTGTAGCAGTTAGTGAAACCAAATACAAACAGTGTGTAACAGTGTGTAACCTCCTTTATGCCCTCGCTGGACATACTCTCTTTTTATTTTCGCTGTTTTTGTGATTGTTAGTTTGTTAAAAATCATTTTGTGTCTGTAGCTAATTCACCACCGACAACAGACATTACAGTTAAACACAGACATCAGACAGTGTCTTTGATTACAGGCGAACAAAACGTGGATTATCTGGTCACGGTGCACTGTCAGAAGTATTTGTTCGTTTACTTTCCCTCCTGTCAGTTTAATGCTAACCAAACTAGCCATTATCCCAGTCAACTGAGGCTAATGTGTGGCCAATACAGCAATCTGCTGTTGGGTTAAATAATATTAAATTTTTCTGACTGTATGTGAGGGGTGATTAATAAGTTTGTCACCTAAGGTAGAAGGAGAGGAGTTTAACTCTCCTCCTGTATACATGTGCAGTTCAACAAAGTTTGAAGTTAATAACTTAACATCAGCTCTTGAATGTGGACAGACATGTATTATCAAAACACCATCCTACAACACAGAGATACAGTATATTTAACCAGAGATCTGATGGTAAAATATTAACCCTCATTAATATTAATTAGATAAATCCTACACCCTCACACTGACCGTCAGTATCAGCATGTAACTGATCTGTTTTCACACACCGTTGTGTAGGAACATGATTCATGTGTCAGCGGTGTGTTGGTGGACTGTGTGAATGGGTTTTTACTGGAGATGCGGTTGTGATGTGACTGATTTGCTTTGAATTGATCTAATGCTGTGTTTTCTCTGTAAAACTTGCTCACACAATAACCGTCTGTGAAGTTATGCAATTATGTTTCAATTTGATCGTTTGCCCTCCAGTGTTAACGGTGCATGTTGTATATTTCAGTGAGCAAAGAGAGATTAGATTGTTGTGGTTATTATGTTGTCAACTTTATTACTTTTTGGGTGAGCCACCAGGCTCTCCTAATTGGATTGTGGTAGTCTGTATTCCCTCGGCAAGAGGAAGCTCAAACCTATAAAATTCCAATTATTAAGCTTGAATAAGTGGAGTGGAATGTGTGCCTCAATTTTATATCCTCTAAAAATAGAAACACAGATGGATGACAAACAAGTGTGTGTACGTGTGTGTGTGTATGCCCATGTGTTTGCAGTTTCAGAATCAATCCCCAGTACACAATAGAGAACAATAGAGAGCCGTCCATCATTTTAGTTGCACCAGATACAATCCATATTCCCTCAGCTCTCCCCATTTTCATTTTTCTCTAATACCAGCACACCTCCTGTGTTTTTGCCATGGTCATCCTTAATGTGTGTCAGAAATACAAACACGTACACACACATAATATATCTTCATTAGCCTTGTTTTGCTCGGTCATGTTGCGATTAAAAAGACGGTCTCCAGAACCCACATTCAGTCAGCTAACGCTGAGCCAGCACATCCCTCTTCATTATTCATTAAGAGCAAGTTAAATGAGGATGTGCCCTATTTACAAATCATCACAATCAGTGATCACTCTCATAACACATGCTCGCAGCACACAGACACACACAAAATATGAAGCTATTAGACTGTGCAAGGTCCAAAGTAGTGGTGGGTAAGATGATGTAGCTCTAACAGTCAGTTCTTTAATATCTCTCAGGCAAAGCTGCAAATCAGTGAGCAGGAGTGTTTACAGCCGTATTTACTTTAGTGTGATGAAATGTGTTGAGTTGTTGGGTATTTAAAGGCTCTGCAGACCTTCACAGGTGTTCTCAGTTGTTCTGGCTCCATGTGCTGCTATGATAGAGGTATTATTTGTCCCACTCAAACCTGTGCAACAAAGCTAACAGGAGAATGAGGGAGATGTCCACACAGTCCTCAGAGGAGGCAAGTAAATTGCAGCATCTGTGTGGGTTTGCAGGGCTTTTAAGATCAGCCATTCACACCTTGTGATATTATTGATAAACTTATCATATAGTGGAATCAGTTGATATTTTGATGTTAACTTGGCTTAAAATATTATATTCATTTTCAGATCATTTGAAAAAGTAAAACAAGTTCTTTTGACTTTGTACTGATGAACATTTACTCAATTCATTAAAATAAAAATGACATTTTCACAACTTTTGTATTTTTATTGTACAACATAAATTTCTATTACAAAATGTTAACATTCATAAACCATGATAGAAGTTTTTGTCCAAATTGACCCAGCCATAGTCCCATGATTCTTGCCTGACTTTTTAAGTGGTGAGGTGCTGTTGCAATGCCTCCCTCTAATTCTCCCATGAATCCACAAAGAAATATTTATTTTAACTGTGCAACACACTGATGTGACGTTCATACACAACGGCAAAACTCAATCAAGGAAGAAATGTGTTCCAAAAACATTTAGCATCCAGACTGTGCTGAAGAAGTAGTGCTGCTCACAGGATGTATTGTAACCTCCTTACAAATAACCCCTTTAAAAAAATAATATACAGCATAACAATCTTGTGTAAAAAGGCTACAGTTAAAGTTAACTTAGCTTGCTAACATGAGTTGAAACTTTTCCTCACAGTGCTATCAGTCTTTTCAGTTTCAGTGTCTAAATGAATCCTTTTTCATGCCACAACCTGTCAACACAAAGATAATAAATATCAACATCCACAACCATGTCAGCACTACCAAATATAACTCTGCTGGGTAGAGCCAAAAAATCAAAGTGTGCATATCAATTATCTGAGCTGCAACTGTAAGTTTAAATTCAGCATGAGCTTCTCTGCATTTGTCACACACAAACACAAACACGTTAAACTAATATAGCTCCATGCTCTGAGATGATCCAAAGTGAAACTGTCAAACATGCCAACAATTAAAGTTTTTGCAGCAGTGTTTTTAATCTCAAGATGTTCCTCTCCTTGTTTCAGATATTTAACTATTTGCCTCTTTTTCTCTGTCTAATAAAACTGCTAATGGTGACCTGATCACTCTTCCCTTTGACTACCAAACTGCTGCTAACATTCCCTGAATCCTCCTCCATTTCCATTCATTTCCACTCCACCCAAACACTGCAGCAGCTGTTTCCACTGATTGACACAGCTGCTGCTTGATGACCTCTCTCATGGCGCAGGACGGCAGACCTGCAGCTCAGGGGAAACAACTCAACACTCCACGTTTGTGTGTGTGTGTGTGTTTGCATCTGAATTATTTCAGGTGATTAAACCCTCTGTTGAAAATGAAAAAGAAAATACTGTGACGTTTGCACCCACCCCTGCTTTGGCCAATGCAAAGCGAAGCAGCATCAGTTAAGGTGAGTGTTTACACAGCTTAGTTTGATACTCCTGTGGGCACTTCCTGAATTCTATTGGTCAAAAAATCCTGAATAAACAATTGCTGTTTCACGTCTACTGTAATTATAACACCATGAAGGTACATTAACAGGCCAGTTTTGCTTTCTAATGAGATGACCAGGGTCCACTTTGTGCCTGCGAGACCCTGCAGTCCAGCAGGTTGTTTATGTGTCCCAAATTAGTAAATTGCTTTTGCTTGTGTTATAATTATTTAAATCAATCCAGAGCTGAAATGATCTGCAACTATTCTGATAATTAATTAATTGTCTCAGTCGATTCTTCAGCAGAAGTAGCAGAAAAAAGCCAAATATCTGCAGATCTACTCTCTCAAAAGAGAAGAGTTGCTGCTTTTCTTTGTCACGCATCAGTAAACTGAATATCTGGGGATTTTTTTTTTTTTTTTTTTCTTTTTTCTTTTTTTTTTTTTTACTTTTGTTTGAACAAAACAACGTTTGAAGATGTGACCTTCAGCTCAGTGGAGTTTGAACATTTCAAAGACTAAATGAAAGAAATATACAAAATTCAAAAATCACTTTTATTGAGAACCATCAGTGCAGTGTCCAGGTCTTTTGTCTGATCCCTGCCTATTTAAAAAGCAAGACAAAAGTCTGTGTTGATGTGGCTGAATGAAGGACAGTTATTAAGGTCTTTGTCATGCAAATAGGAGAATATCTCAATGTTTACAAGCTACAAAAATTGAAAAGAGAAACTGTATATTTTAAGTATGTGCAATTAAACTGTGTTGTGTTCATTACTTTTCTCAGGAGCTGTGATAGTTGAGGACTCTGCCATCTTGATGTACATGGTCAGTTACAGTGATATGATTTAGTGTCCCAAGGCAGGATTTAATAAATAAAAGGACATAAGGCTGATGTTATTCTGCTCCTGTCACTGTGAGATGACTGAATTTGTTGAGGAACAAAAGAAAGAGGGCTGAGGATACTGCTCCCTGTGAGTGTATTTTAGTTTTATTGATTTACTGATATGAGGAGAGAAGAATAAACGTCCCCTGGCAGTCCACCTCAATGACATACACATGATGCCAAAGGAAAGTGGCCTTCAGAGGGTCTGGGCTTACTAAATAATACTTCTCCTCCCTATAATAGCCTCAGTGTAGTGACAAATACTGACAGCAGCAGAGGTTCATGGAGTTTAATAGCCTATCAACAATGGGTATGAACACTATAGGGTATGGAAATATGTGTGTGCGAAACTGTAGCCTAACACTTTAGCTCACTTGTATTGATTTCACCGATCATTACCTAAGTAGCCAAAATACCTTGGCTTAACTGTGGCCTTTCATTTAATGATGCACCAAATTTGGCCCAAGTACATTAAGGGGGCTTCCACATCATAGATCCAGGCCCAGATCCAAGACCACTTGACCCCAAAAGTCTAGCTTTGATTGGTGCAAACACTGTGTACAGGAATGGGGTCCAGTTTACATCAGGTGTATAGAACAATAGTAGTGTGAAAGCTGAGTGGCAGGGGTTTGAAGAGGGGAGGCAGTCGTATTCAGGCACTGTACGATGAAAAATTACTTGATATGAAAACATCCTAAGCTGTTCCCAGGTGCTGACACTCACCGAAAGCTGGCACAGGTGCTGCCAACTAATGGAGATTTTTCCAAGGTTTGTACTCCTCCATCGATCCTCTCATCTCACTCTCGGCAAGAGAGCAAATAAGCATGGTTCCCAAAACTACTACTTCATCAAAACTAATAATGTTAGCAATGTTAGCAGTCCCATAAGGTGGTAAAGCTTTATGCTCGTTAGCACATTAGCATCACCACAGGCAGTTTGTATTTAGGTATGTTTGTTTTGGCGCTATCAACAAAACAATTTTAATTTTTCCAGTAGGAAACATTAAAGTCATGACAGTCCAACCAATAGTAGTGAATATTCAGTCCAGCACAATGCTATCCCTACAGCCACGCTGCCAGGGTGGCTTCAAAACATAAAACAAATCAAAGCACATTCAGCAGCATCTCGGAGATACTGATGAGACTTTCCACCAATATAACTGATCCCTCGTTATTCTGATCATAAATAACACCCTGTCAGCCATCAGCTATTGCTTCACTTTGTTCCTGAATGTTTTATTCTGTTTGTAAGTGGAGGCCTTTGTGGGTTTTGCTGCTAAATGCTTGCAGATGCAGGGGATTTGTCGGAGCTTACTGATGCCCCCTGCCCCTGCCGTGGGTATCTGCACATAAACCAACAACTGAGCCTGTGTGATAACCTTATATGCTGTAATGAATCATTTCAGTGCCTGGGAGCTAAATCCCTTTATTGACGGACCTCGAGGCTCTTTCTTGTTTAACACTGATATTAAATGCGCTCTATGAATATTTACCATTGCTTTCTCCAATAACTAGATACATCACACCTGTGCATGCGTTGTGTGTTTATGAGTAGTTTGTAGCACCTGCAGTAAGTTTTCATCGTCCTCACAGGTTTAAAGAGTTATTGACCCACGGCATGACAAAGACAACACAGAAATTAAAGCACTCATATTGGCTTCAGGCTTCAGTGAGCAAGAGTGATTATAAAGTGTGTGTGTGCGTGCAGAAAATGTGTGGATGTACCTGTACATCTTTAAAATGACGAAACATTGAGAAAGTGTGGGTTCAGGTGATGGTTTAGTCTTTAGTCTAACGATGTTGATATACCTAAATACATATATGACACACTGTGATCACAGATTGGTGGTAGTGAAGAAACAAAAATGCCTGACAGTTTGCTGAGCCCTTTAGTTATTGTTGCTACATCTCTACACAGTTTACAATGATACCAGTAGCAGATTTACCTCCTTTATATTCTTAGTAATGTTTGAAACTGTGGATTCTTGATTTCACACAGAGGTGAACTGTCAGTTTTTCTGGCTGAAGTGACAACTACCTGCAGCAGATTTAATCAGCTGCAGCTGAGCTTCACGTGCCGGTTGAAAACTCTGTCACTGTCTGACTTTTTCATATCCGGCTGAGTCATTTTAAAATAGGAAACCTGTTGGTGGGTGCATACGTGGTATTGTTCTAAGAAACTTTCTGAACACTGGGTTAGACTACCAATGTAAGTAGTAAGTTGGTTAGACAGTGCATGCTAACAATCGCTGCTTGTGTTAGAGCAGATTAACACAACCTCTGATTCATTTTTCCTCATCTGTTTTTGGTTTTGAAAAGACTAAAAAGAAGTTAGACAATTAAAATTAAAGGCAATGGTTGTAGCAAAACGAAGCCTGTGACTGCACAGTTCCTAATTTATCTGAGCTGTTGTTATGTCAACAAACCATGTACAAGTCAACAGTATAGTATTTGGATCTTGTGAGAAATGAAAATGATATATGGATTTGTTTTCATGAGTGGAAATTAAATTATATAGCCTGTAGTCACACATTACTGTTACTGATATTTAATGATACTGTTCTTTTAATCACAAATCCACTTTTAATCTAATAGGTTTGATGATTACACAATAATTGTGAAACTGATTACTGGCACTGATTTACTGCCTGTGAGCATTAATGCACAGTGCAGCAAAGTGATGCACAAATGCACTGATTTGCAGCATATGGAAACCTGCACTGGTTAAATGATAAACTGTATACATACACAGACACATGCAGTGAACACCCACAGTGCTGCAAAAGTCACGTTGAGCCATAAATAGAAACCACAAGACAAACTATTTGCGTCATCCCTGCGATTACAACTATGTGAGGTACTGCCTGCAGCTGCCATTCCAGTCAGTTTAAATTTTTTATTTCACTTCAGTTGAGCTTTGATAGATGAAGTGACGTCACTAGAACTCAACTTGGTGCATTCATGTGCCATGGAAGAACCGCATACTTCATGTGACCTCGCTCCTGGGAATTTCTGTTCACATCCAAGAAGAGAAAACAGAAAATCTGCCACAGATTTCTTACTTTTCAAAAGTTTATTTCTAAAAACTTACTTCAGTGTTTTTCCTTTTCTTTCTTTCTTATTTTTCCTTGCTCAGGAAGTGCTTAAAATTTTGAGGAAAACCAGCTTTGTTTCAGGTGTACCACAGTTGGTTGTCATGTTTTATGATCTCTGTGGGGATAAACAGGAGGTGGCATGGTGAGAGTTAACATTCATTTGCAGACCAGATGGCGGGCCAGGTTTTAATCTTTCTGAAAACGTGTGATGCCGTGCAAGCTGAGGACACTTGCATCAGGTTGGAGGCCCATATATCACCTGTCCCATTTGACATGAAAGGAGCCTGACTGCTGATTACAGTACAGTGGATGTCAATCAAAAATATCGACTGTATCGACAGAGATTCAAATGTGATGTTGATGCATTTATTTCCACACAGTCCCTCCACTCTGACATGATCGTATTGTGAATCTCTTGTGTGAATTGGTTTGTCTCTACCCTGAGATGGAAGGGGAAGGAGGGGATTATAGAGAATGTATCTCTGCCTTATAGGCCACAGCATTTAATCTGTCTCAACCATTCATTTTCCTGATAGGTTAGACAGAAGGGCTGCAACAACTATGGTCATTAGCAATTAATCTGCCTATTATTTTCTTGATGAATCAATTAATCATTTGTCTATAAAACATTTTAAAAATCACAATTTCCTAGAGCCCAAAGTGACAGCTTCACACTGCTCATTTTGTTCAACCAACAAGAATAAGAAACGATATTTCATGTACCATGATTTATAACAAAGAAAAGCAGCAAATCCTGACTTTTAAACAGTTAAAGTTTGTTAAACTTTGCTTGGCTTTTTAACTTTTTTCAAAGTCTAATCAAAAATAGTTGCTTTGTTTTGGTTTATTCATTTCATTGTAGGTATTTAATTTGTATTTATTTCACAATATGTTATTTCACTTCTTATTTTGTTATTATGCTGCACAGCCATACTTGACGAATGGTCAATATGATGAGACTACAGCTCACTGAGAATTAATAGATGCTAATTATTGTGTGTAAGTCCAGCTAATTGACTTGAACCTACTCTTTATAGTATGTTTGTGTAATTGAAGTCAGCTTGCCTGTCTTAAGTCTTTTATTTTTAAGAAAGGTGAGGTCAGGTGACCCTCTTATGTGGGCCTCTGCACCTCAAACAACTCTTAAATCTCATCGAAGTCATGTGTCACCAAGCTTCCATGTGCGGTCATATATGTTTTTTTTCCGATAGCCCCTGAACGCGGCGCTGCTCCCATCCTACGTGAATGCAGCATAAACTGTTGAGGTGATCCATGGCAACAGAGGAGCAGCAACCAACCGCCGAGCCTGAACTACACACACTCACACACTCTCTCCCTCACACACATACCTTCAATCTCTACACACTCTCTCCGTCAATGTAGCCGGAATGCACCGGGGAGGAATCACTCTTAACGGCTCCCGCTGAGAAAATATTTCGGTATCAAGGTGACCGACCGGGAGCCAGCCAGCTAGTCAGCCAGCCAACCCAGCGCAGCTGCCCGAAAACGGCTCCACATCAGCGCCAGGTGACCGCAGACAGGACCCGCACCTCGGACCGCCGAAAACGGCCACATTTTTTAACGGACAGGATGGTAGTAGCTGACGGTTGCGGGGCTTAAATATCACAAATTTCACCCGCTTGTTGTGTTAGTAAACGGACGCAAGCAAAAATGAAATCAAATTTTAACAGTCTGCGGGTTAAAAACGCTTCATATTTTTGATAATTTCTTTGTTGTTTTTGTGCTTCGGGGGGGAAAAAAAAAATCTTGACTGTCCCAGTCCTCTCTCCACTGCTCACTGGCCGCCTCGTTAGCACCGTCCAGTTTATTGTTATTATTATAACAGTCCATATCTCCCTTAAGCATCTGAAGCATCATCGTGAAGATGGCGACTGGGTCGGGTTGGCAGCAGTATTACTGCCCTGCCGGTCAGGGGAAATTTACTTCTTCCTCGGCGTCCAACGTGCCCTTTCAGTCCGGCATCGCCATGGAATATACCCAAGACCTGCACCTGAAGATGAGCAAGAAAATAGCACAGCTAACAAAGGTAAGCAGTGTTTTTGATCAGGCCTGTTCCTCACTCTCTGAGCAGTGTTTCAACCCTTGGGTTAGACCCCGTACCTATCGTTCCTGTGTGAAAACTGTGCGCCAAATTCCATTAGGAATTTAACCTATTTTCGTAATCCGTTCACTGCACATGAACGCCTCTACCAAATACAATATTTTCTTTTATTATCTTCATAATTTTTTAGAATCTTCTAGTTTCTCTGATAACACAATTAAGTCTTTAATTTGACCGCTCATGCAGCTGTATTTTGGCGAGGGGAAAAGTAAGAGTAACACTTGAAATAATTCTTAAAGTTGGGTTTTAATTGACGTGAATGCTGCTTGGTGTTTGAATTATACGCCGAATTAAAAAGCAGTTACTCCTTTCCTCTGAAAATGCGTTAAGACACGTAACACCAGCAGGTGTTGAAGTGAAAAGGCGAAGAAACCCAAAACTGTGAAATTCTTTTACGGAGTTTGGCGCGGATTTCTCTTCTTACTAGAAAGAACGGCACGCTTGGGTGGTATCAGCTGCCTGAAGGCGAAACCGGTCTGTTCGGATGCTGCATCAATCAATAGCGGGTCATTAGCCACGACATTAATCAGATCAGTCATTAATCACCTATAGCAACATAGACTGTGCAGGCATTTTGTTTTACTTGCCCATGTTAATGTTGTTGTACGGCCTTATAAATAATTATGCAGCTAAATAAGGCACCACCTCCTAACTTTGATGATACTTGAAAAAAGATACAGATTGAAAATAAGACATAAGCATATTGGATAGCTGGGCATTTGAATATCCTATTACAGCTGCACAGTTTCCGTTCCTTATTTGCTTATTTAGAATATTTTATTCCTCTCCTTACAATTCCCCTGCTGTTACACCAGAGCATGTGTGTGCTGAATTTGAATTCTTGTGTCTGCTGATGCACATTCCACTTAAATAATCCTTTATATTGCATGTAATCTTTAGTTCTAGACAAACATGTGTACTCTATATATTAGATTTAAGGGCTCATTATGGGAATTAGTTCAGTTAAACATTTTATTTGCTTTGGCTCAGCTGACTATAAGATGTTATGTTTCTACACCGACCGTACCTGTCGGCTTTCAAGGGCATTTCAAATGTTTTTTTGCCCTGAGGATCAGAGCTTTCATCTCTCACTCGGCAAAATGACAGGGTTCCAACTTCTAACGTAGAGTAGCGACCTCTCCACAACGTTCACTCAGGGTCAAAGCATGTTTGTTGCTCTGGTATGTCATTATCATTAAGCTGGAGGTCTACCGGTGCCTCACATGTTTCCAGGTGGCTTTTTTGGAGATGCCTCCTCTTTGCTCCTGAAGGGTTTGACACCTCAGGCCCTCTGAGGATTTGCTACTGACTCTAACCGTAAGATTTGTGCTCTCAGTATATCTCTTTGTGCTGAGGAAGTGGAGGCTGAAAAAAAAAATCATAATTCAGCAGCCTTGGGCTAGGTGTGTGCCAAGCCTTAGTGCAGTGTGGACTCTTTAAAGTCACATTGAAATGAAAAGAAGTCTCTTCACCTTGTTGGTTAATTCTCTGCATCATAGCATGCAGTAAACCTATTTAACTGTGTGGAAGTATTTTCATAATTTTTAGTTTAATTTTAAGAGGTAGGCATGTCGTACATAATTTCAACCAACATATAAAATATGCAGTCATGCCTCACACTCCTTGAGCACCTCTGTAATATAAAATCATCCAGTATATAACCTGTCCATACTTTTCAGATACCATCAGTGTAAGTTTAAAGGAGCTACTTTTTAATGTTTTGCTATTGCTACCAATGTTAGCATTAACAGCTATAAACGTACCAGTCTGGAGGAGACGTTGCAAGTTCAGCATCAAACTTCACTCCTTTACTCACTAAGAGCTGTCTCCAGCAGGTGGAAAGCAACGCCAACAGTTTGCTTCTACTTCTATCACTTTTGTTCTTCTATTGAAGTTAGCGTGCTAAGCAGCATGCTAGCCTCAGCCTGTCTCGTCACTTTCCGATAGCGACTCACTGTAACGTCCAGACTGCCCTGAAGAAGTAGCGCTACTCAGAGGACATATTCTTATTCTTTCCTCTGGTATTGTCAACGCAATGATGGTTCAAGCTCTTGGCGAGCGACCATCACCGCCACCACCTCCTGACAAGGAGCCACATTCAGCGACAGACAAAATGTAGAAATAGTCCCTTTAATACTCAAATGAAGCCAATTACATGAACACTTTTCACAAGCAATTTTGTTAACACAATGCTTCAAAGTCTTATTTGACTTCACAGGTTTAGAGAATATCCACAAACCCAGTAAGTACTGATTTGGTGATTCAGATGTCAAAACATGTCAACCTGTAGTTGACGCCAATAGTTTGCATATAACTGTTAATACAAGATAAATGTATTTCCTTTAGCCATGTGTTGGCCTGCAAAAAACACTAGAAGGGCACAGAACAATGCCAAACCAAATCCCAAAAAACATGCACACTGGGAAACTGAATATGCAAAACATTGAAGTAAGCTGCCTGACTAGCTTTGAGGGATAGGCCAGGAAATGGACACTAATGCCTTTTGTAAAGCTCTGCCAAGGATTAGTTGTGCAGAATGATATTTAAAACTCAAATATTAACATTAAATGCAGAGGGGGCTGGGCAATTAGATGAGTACATCACACATCACTGCTCAGCAACAGGATGGAAGGAGTTGACATTGCACATATCTTTGAATGCATTTGTGAAGAATTGAATTTTATGTACATTTTAGTTGTAGTTATAATCAGCTTTTATATCCCTTAAGTGTGATACATTTTTGCTTAATATTTAATTCAGTTATTTGCTTGTTGTTGGTATGAGAATATGACCAGGTGAAAGCTGAAATAAATGATATTTTCTACTAGTTTTTAACAACTAGAAACAATAGTGAATTGTATTTTTTGTAAGTCAAGTCACACGATTGCCACACATTCCCATGGGCGACACATCTGAGCCTCCCATCTCCTGTGCCTTGTTGTATTAGGCCACAACAAAGGCAGGGGAATAGGCCGATAGCATTCAGGCCATCTGCTCAGGCTGACCGCTGATCTCTATGGAGTCAGAGCTGCGGTCAGGAATAAATAGCAACCTTGAAACCTCTCGGACACTTCCCAGGCTGAATGATTATTCCAGCTTGCTGTCTCGCAGGATGACTTGAGAGTGATTGAGGTGTCTGAATTTTTCATCTCATGTTCTGACTGGCCTACTTTAATCCCTTGCCTGTTGTTTGCATACTGTGATTTATCATAATCAATTTTTCTCTTTTTTTCAGTATGAATTTCTTGATCCATCCCTTGTTATATTTTGGTTCAGTGCCTGTTCTGAGTGGCCTCTTCTCTCTTTGAATGCTCTGTTTTCTGATGATTATCTGACTCATCAGCCTGCTCTTTAGTTATGCATCAGTCCAAAAGAGCAATGTGCAGCATCGTGGTCAGTTCACTGCTCCCATGACCCGGCTTTGACACAAACTTCGGCTCTGTGGGCTTTTGCAGGGGTTTCATGCGCAGTCAGTAAGTCAGTCATTGATGGCAATTCTCCTGTGGCACTGAATTTCATGATCTGTGACACAAGACCTGTTTGCTGCCACAGTTATTTAAGACTTCTTGCAGTAATTTTTAATCCCACAAAGCTGCTTTCCGGCCCTTTGTGTAGTTCAGGCTCTGCGCGGATTTCACTGTCATGTTTTTTTTTCTTCTTCTTTTTTTTTTTTTTTGGAAAAGCCGTATTTCATAAGTTATACTCTCTGATGGTTTTGCTTTTCATTGTAGTGCCTCTGATCAGAAAGAAGGCAGTGTAGGGGTTTTGCTGCTATGGCAACAAGTTTTCTATAAATTATAATTCAGGGCAATGGCGTGCACTGTAGGAAGTGGGCCGAGGATTTTTCATAAAGGAATACGCCTGATCTTGTTGCCTGTCCACAGTGAGTCAGGACTGGAGTTTCTGGTTGTTGTCAGAGTGCGACTTGGAAACAGAGAGGGCAGCGTGTCATTTTGCATCGTCAGGAGAATGCCTAATAACAAATGTACTACCCAGCCTAGGGTGTGTGTGTGTGTGTGTGTGTGTGTGTGAGTGTGTGAGTGTGAGTGTATATGTATATGTGTGTTTCATCAGCAATGCTTGACTGACTTTAGTGTTGAAGTGAGTCAGAAATAGACCTCTGAGCTCTCCATGTATTTCTGGACGAAGGGATTGAAAAAGACAGAGATAGTGAAATACTGTAGTGTGTTTGTGTGTGTGTTGCTTGCAGGCCATATTCAGTATATTCTATTCTGTGCTGCAGCACCATGGCATCATCATGCACAGAAACATTTGAGCACAGTGGTATTCAAATGTTGAAAAATAAATTTGAAAAACTTCTTTTTAGCCGTGACCTCAGAAACTCTCTGCTGCTGATATCTTCCTGCCAACTGTTCAACATTTCTGAAGCTTTGCTAAAAAATCTTGGCTCTGTCAATTCGTCTTTATATATTGTACAGCTGACACTGCAGAGTCAGCTAGACCAAAATGTGGGTGTATAGACATAGGACATACTGATGTATTTATTGACACTTACAGATATGATTTTTTTAAACTATAGGCGTGGAAACTAAACAGAAACATTATTCATGATTACTGAATGATTACTCACTACATGGTCTGTATTGCAGAGCATAACATATAGACTCAAAACATGGTCCAGGCTAAAATGATAAAAGGCTTTTATGTTATTCTCTCAAATATGTATTAAGTAATATTCTGACTTGAAGGATAACTCCTGGGTTTTCCCATGTTATTTGAGTGTAAATGATTCAAAGGGATAAAAATCTTCGGAATCAATGCAGTATTGAGTAAGAACGGTGCGCCCAGCCACCATGAACAGCTGCTGCAATGTAATCCAACTAGGCCCTGTCAAAGTACATCTGCTAAAGTGCTTGTTTTTGCCGCTGACTATTACAAGTGTACATTATGGATAGGATTCCTACAGAGATGGACCTTGTTACTGAAGGGTAAGATCCTTTTTGTTTAACCAGACACATCGCTATATATCACTACCAGACTCATGACAAAGACCTTGCAGAACACAAGAGTGCCTCCACCTGTTAGTTTGTTTGCATTAATGTATGGTACTTTTATTTATGTTAAGGATCTGAATACTTCTTCCACCAGTAAAAGAAAAAATTTCACCAGTGAAAATAATGCAGAGGTTCAAAAATACCTCAGTTATTCTGTAAACACTATCACTTGTCACTGGTCATTTTGTCCATGCAGTCATTTGTTGTTAGTTCTTTTTCTCATGCATCCATCATGTGTAGCTCCTCTCTGCTTTGTGCCTCTTACCAAAGACCCAAAAAAAGATGAGAATTCACACAACCTGCTATCCAGAATAAGCTTCAGCAGTTTTCTGATTTCATAATGTCCCTGAACATCCCTAGTTTTCACCCTGTGGCCAAGCGTCTGTTCAGTACCGCTGGAAGCGATCCTTTATGAATGAAATATGTGAAAAATATTGACAGATAATAGTCTAGCAGTTTTGTATAGGATAATATGGAAGAGATAGATTCTTTCAGTAGAAATGTGAGTGTGTCTGTACCAGTCTCTCGCATTAAGTGACTCTACTAGCTGGAAAATACTGCTGAAAAAAACCATACAAATAACACTGTCATCACTTGGCAGCAACATGTAAGCCAAGATGCATGTGTGTGTGTGTGTGTGTGTGTGTGTGTGTGTTGATGCCATAATCCAGGGGTGGTAGTGCAGTGATCTGTGTAGCCTGGGCAGGGTTAGAGAGCAGATGGTCAGAGCAACACGACTCCAGACTTGGGAATTGCGTATAGGGTTGATAGGGATTTTAAAGTCAGATACAGCTCATTCAAAACCAGAGCTGCAGTTTGTGTTGCAGTCCCGATATTTAATTTTTTTTTATGTGTCTTTAAAATATGGATATTTTCAGATTACAATGCATGCATTTCCTGCCAAAACCATCCGGAAATATGTTAATATCTTATCCTTGGCTGAGTTGAATACCCGACACTACAACTTTCCCGCCTGCTACTGTTGTTACAATACTGCTAGTCTACATTTTGGCAGCAAAGGTTATTAAAATCTTGATAATATCCTATTAATTGAATGAAAACCTCCCAGGACACAGATTAAAAGAAATTGAATTAGCTATTGAGATGCTACTTCTTGTTTTACTGACTTTGGTTGTCTTTTTGGACCCAGCAAATAATGCACCACCACATATTTCATGGAGAAAGGAGAAAAAAAAAAGCTAAGAGTAAGTGCTCTGTGTGTGTGAGTGGTGTAAATGATGCAGGGCGGGAGAGCCAGCAAAACAAGCTGAGTGACATCTCATTATAAGCTGTTATTTATCACAGAAAATGGGAAGTGCGAGGACGAGCAATGTCACCGTTTTGTTCCTGAGAGTCTTTTCTGGAGGTGACAAACTGGAAAGATTGCCTCTCACGGCGTGCTGAAGAAACCGGTCTTGAATTTAGAGTTCGTAATTTCTAAATATAATTTTAGGTGAATGAAAACACACAGGAGATTGGTGTGTGTGTGTGTGTGCATGGCGGCCTGCTGCTGCTGTGAGGAGTACAGCTTATTAACCTCTGCAGGATGCTCCTTCACTGATTGTCACAATTCTCTGTCAGATTTCATTAAGATACGCCCACACACTCACATACATACACACACACTTAACACTGAAACACACACACACACACACATATACACACTCCTAACACTGAAACACACACACACACAGGGAGAAAGATAGGGAGTGAGAGAGAGGGGGGGGGGATATTGGCCTCAAGCACTATCCAGCACAAATAAAACACTACTGACATGCCTGTTGACAACATACACACACACACATGCACATGCTTGGACACACACTCAAATACACAGTGGCTCACGGATTCGCGAGGTGTGTATGGAGGATGATTTGATGAGTCATTCTTAATGTTTGACCTTGGATGTTTCCTCTGCCTTTGGACTGCCAGAAGCTACACCGCTACTACTCTTTTCTGGCCTGTTCTCTGTCTGCTCTCGCCGCAGCCAATCACGTCGCAGCAACAGGCGAGACATAAAGCAAGGCTGGTGTGCGATTGGCTGTAATATACGGCTGATATATGGGACAAACATTCTTATTGTGGGAAGTCTCGTAAGAGCAGTTCCAATATGATGAAGGTTTTTCCCTGTAAACACAGCCAGTGTGTTTTTATTATTACTGCTATGAGATGTCTGACCTGAGAGCTCATTCCAGCTTTGTGTGGTGGTTTGTACTCAACAGACTGTAAAAAGTGCAATGAAATCCGCCTCCCAGAATGACTGACTAATGTTAACATAAGGTTTTGGAATTTTTAGGGCTTTAAATTACATTTATTGTAACACTATATGGAAAAGTATTGGCTTTCCATCACTTCCATCAAATCCACCACACTATGTAACTTTATTGCTGGTTTGTAACTCGCCAACTTGTCGATCAGAAATATTCAATCAGAAATATAAGAGCTCATATCTGAAAAGACATCCATGGTTGTTAGGAAGAGGAGTGAAAGAGTAGGTTTATATAGAGTCAGACATAAGGAGAGAGGAAGAACCAAAAGGAACCCTCAGGTGTTGTACACTTGTCTTCTCCTCTCTCCTCCTCCTCCATTCTTTGTTATACCCTCGCTCTCTGTGTTCATACTTGTCCAGGAGGAGGAATCTGGAGGAATCTGTCTTAGCTTGGTGAGTTTTTAGCCGGTTCAAACCTAAAGCAAAAATTTATCAGAGATGCAGTATTTCCTTCAGGACTACAAGCCAGTAATGGGGCCAGCCCAGCAGAATGTAACCCATCATTGCTTTGCAACAAATCGCCTGAAACAAGCCTCAGTCTGCACGGGATTGTTAAACTGTGAGGGCTTTCAGGTGATGTAACAGTCCTTCTGGTGGAAAGGCAGCAGCTTGCGGGCAACAGCAGCTGTGCTGAGCTGATTGTGTTTGTAGATGTACAACATAACCACGTGATTGGCTTAGAAACAGTGGATTGTTGAACCATTTCTGTATTATGGTTGTGTGCTTTTTTGACCAAGTAATTAGTAATTTCATCACTAATCCACAGTGATTGATTTGGGGCTAAAATAATGTTTAGCAGTCTAACAATTCTATCTGATGCTCACCTTATCTGGAGTAATTTTCATCTCTTATTTTATAACCTCGTGATACCTTTTCATTAATTACTCTCAATTTGCTGGCATATTGTGACATATCTGCAAGATTTCCCTTAAGTTACGTGTTTCTAAACTCTCAGTCCTACAAATCTCAAAATAGCTGTTTCTTAGCTCCCACATTCTGAAATGAATAAAATACAGAAAGTAAATGAGAATCAGAGGTACGCACCTGTGTATATATAGCAGCCTTAATGTGGAAAAAGAAGAAGAAGTTGCATAAATTTGCACGTGGGTGCATTTCAGCCAGCTGAAAAATCCATATACAATCCATCATTAATGACAAGTGTGGGCCTGGTTTCTCCTCGCCCATTTCATTTTACATCAGACTATCTTCTGGCTTCCTCCTCTCTTTCAGCCAAGGAACCTGCCTGGATGTGCCTTTTAGGTAGTCTAAAGCATGTAATATTTTTGCATTAAGTGGTCCCATATTGATTTATAAATACTGTAGAGTATATACACATATTTACCATCAATATCTTAAATAGGTAAATATCAGAATCAGCCTCCAAAAACCAATCTTGACTGAAAGCCACTACAAAGTCTAGACCTCCCATCTCAACACCAGCCCACTGCATTTAACTAGAAAAGGGAGCTCTTTGGCAGACATTGTCAGTAGCGAGCATCAGGATTTTAGAGGCTATAGTCTGCTTCGACTTTCTCTTCTTTTCTTGGCAGCAGTGTGAGTCTATGTGGCCACCAGGGACCTGTCTTTACTCACTGGGTTCTATTTCTCTTTCCTGATGGGAGAGACAGACAGAGACCTAACACTTGCTGTTAACCCTCTTTTTACCATCATCAAGAGTATCATTCAGATGGGTTTTTAAGACTCAGAGGAACAGCTGTAGCTACAGGCTGTGGCTTCTACATTAAGCATCTGCTGACAAAGGTGAAACACTGTCATTACATTTTATCCAGCAGGGTTAACTTCATTCATTCACTACTTCCAACTGTTAACAGATGTTTGTTAACAGTTGACCTCTCAAATCTAATAAATTCTGAGATACCATGATGAGTTCGTGGCCTTTTATTTAGGTTATGAGGATAATTTGACATTTTTTTAAATAGTTTTGACCTGTTAAAGGGCCTTTACATGGCAGACTGGTCTGGATACAGCATCACTGTACATGTGATGTTGTAGACCTATACTTTATGTCTTTGGTGTAGATGCCTCTACAAGTGGCTACCTATGCATAAAATTTTATTTGATCATGATAAAATAATGCCATAAAATGATACTTGGTCATTAATTGATCAATAATGTGACCTCATAATCAGACCTGGGAAAAAGTTTGTTGAGACATATAGAAAGGAATCGTCTGCATATTGTCACACTTTTGTGAAAATAATTTAAAGAACTCTGTGTGATAATTTCTAATCACATCCATACAAACTATAATTCTAAACATATATATATTAACCAAAATGATTTATTAGGAATATTTTGCCTTTCGTTCTTAACGTCTTTCAGTTTTTACTTGGCCCTTCTTTGTGTTTTTCTGCTTTTTTTCATCCTCCTGAAGACCTCCCTCATCTTGGCTCTTTCTAAAATTGGCAAGCCTGTTTACTCCTCTCTCCTTCACGTCCTCTCTGCATGTCTCTGTTTATCTGTCTGTCCTTCCCTCCAGCTAAAGGACATCCAAACAACAGTGGGGCTCGCTATGACTTCACCCAGCCCTCGGTCTGTCTTCCTATTAAGATAAGATGAAACCGATTCCTAAGGGGATATTTGGACCATTATAAGAGCAAACAGTGAGAGGACAAAGGAAACAACAGGACAATAACTTGACACTTATATAATATTTGTAAAAGAAGATTAATGTAAATTGAATATATCACGTGTGGCTGAGAAAGTTGTTTAAGATTTTGTAAATGAGCAAGTGACAAGTGAAAAACAGGAATAGGACAGTCATACCCTCTCCACTTTATCTCTTGTTGCCATGGCGACACAATAGTTTTTTTTTTTCAATTCATCAGTCAAGCCATGTGTCTGTAGAAACCAGCAGTTGGTGGAAAGTATATTTTAAGATTTAAAAAACAAACATTTCCATCATTCATGTAAATTTAACAAAATCAAAATAAAACATTTCAGGCTTTTTTTTTTTAATCAAACTTTTAAATCACAAATGGGAAATCCCTGACCCCAAACTGACTCCTATGAGAGGGACAATACTAGAAGGTGGGAAAACGCTGATAATCTGTGAGAAAATAAAGTTGACTAAATCTTCAAAGGGGTTGTTATGACTCAGTGGGGTGCACCCATCTACCCCAAATATCTATCTATCCACACAGCCCTCTGACCTGTCTTTACCCTGAGTAGCTGACTGCTTGACAACCCCATGACTCAGCATTCCTCCTTTTAAACCAATCAATTTTCTGAGTGGTGGTTTATGTCCAATCAATAAGGCTCATTCTCCACAAATGCAGACCTTGCTTCTCTTTACCTCTTTGTGCCTTACAGTGAGTTAAATGTTCCTTTATTCATTTTTGTTCCTTGTCATTTGGGTTTTTTCCCCCACTTATTGTGGAAGTTGCAGTTTTTGAGACAGGCTAGGTGTACTGTGAAGTATTAAACATAAATGCAAGTCATCATTTTTAACAGCTGGAAGGCCAATAGAGCCACTGTAGGGGCACACAAAAGGAATATGTTTGCCCAGTCTTAAGAAAAGAAAGAGATCCAACATTGAGGTTTTAGCCCATTTATTTGTAACTGAACAGCCTCAGGCAAGAATTTCATGTTCAAATCTGCCTGTCTAATCAGCCTGATCAAAAAGTGGGGCTGTAACATAGGAAAGCATCACAGCTTCAGTAACCAGGGGGCTGTAGATTCACCCTATTTGTCCGAAATTAAATTCTGTTGTTTATATGGGCACCTCTCTGCCCAGAGCAGCTGACAAACCAAAAACTTGAATCACACAGGGTAGAAAATTCAGCTGCTCTCAAAGCACAAACATACTCCTTTACACCTGTGTAATCCATCGCTTATTCTGCTGCCAATGAATGGCAGAAGTATAACTAAGTTTTGTTTTCATCTCTGCCGCTACAATTTGCATAGATAGCTTAACATTTTATAGCATCGCAAGGAAACAGAGTTGCTAGCTTGGAAGAAAAAGACACTAGGAGCCAAATGCAACTGGTTGTGTTTGTCCTGCAGTCCCCAACCAATACAAACAGAAACTGACTCACAGGATGACAGGAGTTTCATAATTGTGTAATTATGTCATAGTTTTTTTTGTTGGATTCTGTTGCTGGTCAGTTAATAATATGTTGTAAAATATCTTAGCTGTGTTCAGATCTTTATAATGTTCGAGCTTCATTCAGGTTTATTTTAATTTCTGTCTGTGTTTGACCCCATATATCAGGCTTTAGAAATCAAAGACTATGTAAAGCTATTAAAAAGTGAATTGAAATTAATAGAGCAAGATTTTATACGTCTTATATATGTCATGAGCATTCAGTACATTGCATTCATTGAACCAGTTGCCCTCTCTCAGAGTTTCTCCTTTATCGGTGCAGTGGCTTACTAAGATCATTTCCTTCTTTGTGTGTTTTTCTTTGTGAGATCTGATGAGATTGATCATACTCAGGGTGGTATGGCCTTAAGCGCTTTGTGCTGCATTGTGTGTATGAAAAGTGTAATATAAATTAAGTTTATTATTACTATTTCCTCCATGTACCTGACACCTCCAGAATAACAGGATTTGTTTGTCCCACCTTCAAGGGAATTCATGGCCAGTGCAGATAAATGGCCTCTATGATACTATCAGTAACTTCTGAAATTGTGCTCAGTTTGAAAGATAGCATATAAAGTTTGTGTTACAGAAATGAAACGTCAGTAGTATTCAGTCTGTAATCAGAAACTGATCCTGAGAAATGAAAGATAAATACCTTCACACAGCTCACAAATTCAAGAGTGATGAATATTCAATAATGGTAAATCCAAAAGCAAACTATCTGCCTCACACAGCTGTAGCAGAGTATAACTTTTTAATTTCTCTTTCCATGCTGAAATCGTTGCTGGGAGTGGTTATTATACAGTATGCTCGTGGCAGCTGCAAACTGGAAATTAAATTTAATAACAAGTATGAATCACAGTGGAATGGCTCTTGTTCTTTGCAGAAGTCAGTCGATCAGTGTGTACTTAGAAAGTAATGAATAGATAGGATGATTTCAGAAATTATTACGCACAAGATGGTTTTCTCGTGGTGCCAAGAGCAGACAGAGAGGAGTAGAAGAAGAAGAGTGAGCCAAACACCAGTAGCAATATATGGTAGTAGAAGCTATATCGATTCTTGTGATAGACATTGGATTTTAATCTTGACCTAGCAAAGAATACAAGTTTTTATTCAGTGGCTTTCAGGTGAAAATACTTGTACCAGAATTCAAGACAAACTGCGATATCAATTGAAACGATGTACTTAATTGTCATTTGCGTGTCCTTTATTGACTGAACAACAGGAAATTAATGATGGTCAGTTAATTCTTCAAGTAATTTTTCAAGAAGAAAAGACAAACATTACTGAGTTCTAGCCTCAGAATTGTAAGGATTTGGTTCTTTTCTTTATCTTATTTGACAGTTAGTCAAATATCAAAGTGTTTCGTGGGAGAAAACAAGCAAATTGAAAATGTTAAAATGGGATTTAGGAAATTAGAACAGGCACTTTTTACCATTATCTGATATTTTGTACACAAGACCTTTAATTGAGTAGTAGAGTAAGAGAACAAGCAGTGGACTAATATATAATGGAAAAAACCTTTACTTGCATCTCTAATATACTTAGATCTTGATCCCAAACTAACTAGTTTTAGGGGAACAGCAATCAGAACTGCAGATCATGTAACATAGGATCTGAAAACCTCCCTGTAGACATATGCTATAAAAGTAGAATTTCAAAACATAAAGAGAATTGGGAGATTTTTTTTTTCTGTCCAAACTTGGATTTTCTAAAATTCAGATCTGTGCTGCCAGTCTGAGCTCAGCCCTCTTTGTGTTAATGCTGTGAGCTTTCCAGTCGATACGATATGTGGACATTCAGCCGTGGATTCGCAGCTTATTACCACTTCAGCAGAACGTTCGACTGACTCGTGTTAACAGCGCCGTGCTGCTTTCCTCCAGCTCTCCCTTGCTTTTTTTATCTGTATACTTGTGTATATGACAGCTCTGCAGGTGAGCTATGACATCCTGCCCTTGTCTTTTTTATCACCCCATTAAACAGACATACACGCACACACAAAGTCTCGGCCTCAGCAGTAGCATAGTTTTTGTGTGTGTGTTTTTTGATGGAGTGATTGCAAGCACATGTGCAAAGTGGACCAGTTTTCTCTCAGGCTTTATGTCTCCCTGCACTATTTAAATAGGGTTCACTCATTCCCTTTTTTGCGTCTAAAATACAACAAATGATGAGATCACACAGACACACACACACGCCCACGCGTGCACACATGCGAGTACGAAACCGAGAGGCTGCAGGCTACAAGTGTTATAGACACTGATGCCACAGCTAATGGAATTCAGTGTGCTGTGACTGAGTGTGAGCAAAACAGAGAGGAAAAGACAGGGAGAGAGAGCAAGCTGTGCCGTTCCCATAGGGACCCGGTGCTGTGCTATTCTTAACGCTTTCTCCATAATGATCGTCCCATTCATACATCATGTCTTGTGCGACGCAGGCTCGTAACGGTCTTTCCTGTGATGATCGCCGGAACCGACGCCTCCCCTCCATCACACTGCAGCCAGAGACAGATCAGAGTTATAGCATCATAGCGGATGTATAATGTATGGTTTAGGTATTTAAATTGGACACATATTAGACAGTAGACCCTATAGCTGTAGAGAATGACCTCTAGCCCTGTGGCTGTGATCTACAGCATGACTCGACAGAAAGTGATCACACCTTAAATGATTTTCACACTCCAGCGGCTGACCTGGTGCTGCCAAAGGACAAGCAGAAGGCTGTAAATCAGACACAGTATGGGAGAGATCACCTAGAGAGCCAGTGCATTCTGGGTTTTTTTAAATCTCTATGGTGTTGATGTGCTCTCTGCTCCACACTATATATATGTTGTCATGTTTCTGTAAATTTACTAAAGCAAGCTTGCTTTTATCACTATATGATACTAAGATAATTACAGACATTTTTTTTCTTGATGACACTATCAGATCATTATCAGCTTTGATAACATATGGTGGTCATGATAAAAGCATCTATCACAGAATACATAATTCTATATCACGATGTCAATGTATATTGTCATATATTAGAAAATGTATATATTGAAAGATAACCACCAACCAATGCAGCCAGTGAATCCCTGAGCATTTCAGATACTTCATTAGAATAATGCAACAATCAATTTCCAACATTTCCCAGATTGGTACAGTGGTACAAAAGCAAAATTTCTGACCGTTGAAAAATGCACATGGTCTTACTTGGGCACAATTAAGACAGGTAATTTTTCAAAATGGTTTACTGGGCCAGAAAAAAGAGGATTCTTTCAGCAAGATGCTTGTTTTAGGAACAATGGGCTCTAAAGTGCTCCAAAACACAAGTCATCCATCACACAGGGCAGTAAGATCTACAGTAACTTATGGATATGTAAATATATAAACATTTTAAACAGTACTGTTTTATATTGTACTACACAAACAGTCTTTAAAGTTCAAATCTATCAGCAACAGCTTACACACAGTATCGTGATAGATATCTTGATTGTATGATATGGAAATATTTAATGTGAACTTTCAGACGTATCTCCCAGCTGTGGTAGTTACTGCCAGTCTCTTCTCCTATTGGTAAGTGACGTTTGTTCATCTTCATTTAACGAATAAAATCCTGTGATGTACACCAGAAGTTACTGAGTAGATGAGTGTGTTTATCAGATATTAAATCCCTCAAGCATTATATATATATAATGTAATACATATATAATACAGAGCGTTCCAAATATGTATTCCAAAAAGGATTAAACCAATACATGTTTTTGCTTCTCTAATGAAACTGTCAATAGCCAGTATTCACTTTATACTATTTTCTACAGAAGAAGTAATTCTCAAAATATACAGTGATTGCATCCAGATTTTTATACCATCATGGGACACTGAAATATTCACAATCAGTATAACAATTATATTTCTGTATTTAGGATAATTCATGAATTCCGTTTAACAAGTATTGATCAGAAGCACAGCTGTTCAAATCTGACTTGCAGTAAAAAAAACTAGTATTGGACCTGCATACAGTGTGTACTATAAGTCTGTCTGAATCTGTCTTTGAGGAATAGACATACAGTAGAGTGTTAAATGTTCCACCACAGTGAATCTGCTGAGACGACACGCCCTGCAGACATAACCGACAACTTTTAGGACGAAAGGGCGACATTACAAAAACAGAGAGAGACAGGGAGAGAAAGATTAAGACAGGATACAGATAAGATACACTGAGGCAGGAGTAAGGAGCAAAGCTAGACATTTTTGTAAGTGTGTGTGTGTGTGGTTTCAGGGGACAGTCATCCTCTATTTCACAGGAGGCTGCCTGGCGAGCAGGTGATGGAGCACGGCTCATCATTCAACAGCTGTGGACACACACCTAAAACCAGGCATCTCAGGCTGAGGTCAGATTAGATCAAGCTGTCGTTGCCACAACCAAGCGTTGTGTGTCTGCGCGTTTGTGTGTGTTTTTGTGCTCAGGGTTGGATATATTTGAAACTGCAGTGTGTTGTGTTGTGTTTAGCCTCTGGGCAGGGTCGGTGTCAGTCAGGGTTAGCCCATGCAGTGAGGGAGACAGCTGGAGAGAGACGGTCGACTGGGCAAGCCGGCCACCACCTGGACACGCACGCACCACCAGTAACGCACACATGGAAAAAAAATGAAAGCCAGGAAAACAAGAACAAAGAGTCATTAACAGTGAGTGTCACTGGATGTTTTGCCAGCAACAGACAATGCTATTGTTCATCTAAAATTTAAATATTACATGGTAGGAGGTGAAGAGCTGGAGAGTGAGAGGATCCAGCTCAGAATGAAATTAGATCATTGCATTTTAGTATACTTTAGTAAACTACTGTGGGTGGAGAAGTTGGCATTGGAAACGTAGGCCAGTATCCCTAGGAATTAGATTCCTAATGGACTGCTCTTCACAGTTCATGTCTAATGGTAATGCTCAGTGAAAATCCAGGAAAAAATGTGTAGTGTGATGGCAAGTATAGCAAGGTTGGTCAGGTCCAACCAGTTCACATCCCATTACAGACCTTACAGGCCATTTATAATTGTTGACATTTTGAAAGTTTCCTTGCTGGAAATCAGAGATGAACACTGGTTTTTTTATGACTTCTAAGTCTTTTAAACTGATCTACAGTTCGGCATTACTCTCAAATTTGTTGGGCCTGATTTTGATAGTTCAAGCTACTGACTATCACTGATTTTGTGGGAGATCATACCCAATTAACCCAAGTTACATAGTGCAAGAACAGGTGGTAAGTGTGGCAAGTGAGAGCAACAGAGGCTCCATTTTCTCTGTTACAAGTCAGTGTAGCATCAAAATGATTCTGAAGCTGTTATTTTAAGATAAAATAGTTACATAATATTGCTCTGACGCACATTACAATCTGGGGTTTTGCAGAATTGTTCAGTCGAAACATTCTTGTCTGGAGAAAACCACGCTTTCAAATCTGACACCAAAATCTAATGTTTTCTCTGATGTCTTAAAAGCTTTCGGATCACTAAAATCTTCCATGCTATCAAACTGAATATCAACTCTGAATATCTCAAGTGTTTTAGGCTGGTGTTATCTCACCATGTAGATACAGTTTTAGGTTTATTTCCTGAAGTTTAGAGACCTTTGCCACAGAAATTTCTACTCACTAAATGCAATGTAATGGACAAATATAGAGAATCAATGAACCGTTCTTCAAAAAGTTCAATGCTTTGGCCTTGCATGTGACAAAAAAGCAGTCAATCATTGCAGCTGAAATCAGAGAAAGTTTGGTATCTTTGCTTGAAAGGTCTCGGCTGATGAATCGATCATCAATAAAGTTGTGGATTAATTATGTCAATCAGTTAATTGACTGATTGTTTCAGCTTTACTCCACTGATTTCTTCAGCCTTTGCAAGGCAGCAGAAGAATCAGCATGTTTCTCATTTCAAGCTTAATAACCAGGAGGGTTATGAATGTAGAGCCTTGAAATACTGACAATTTTTCCAAAAACTTCCCTACAGAAAAATAACATCCTCTCATTCAAGTATCTCTCAGTAGAAAATGTGGAAACAGTGCTAACAACGCTAACCCTGAGTAATAAAAGAGACAAGCCTCAATGGAAGTCTATCTGTGCTAGAACAGTCAGCGTCTCTGTTCCTAACGCACTTGGACCTCTGACATAAATGCTTTTTTCTGAGGATTTTCTTAATTTATTGGCAAGAAGATGGTCAAGGTTAGTCACTGAATGCTGCCTGACAACAGCTTCAATCCCACAGTGATGAAAACCTGCATCAGTCAAACCCTAACTCAAACAAATGACCATGCAGTAGACAAAACGCACAAACTGTGAGACATTAGCCGTCAACAGAAGAGCAAGCCGAATGAGATCACATTATCACATCAGGCTGAGAGTGGATTAGAGAGCGAGAGATTGTAGCTTTGGGCCTGCGCTGCTGGTGACTCATCTGACCTGATTCTGAACAGCAGCAGCAACAGAGGCAGAAAGATGCAATGAAACACACATCTATCAACCTACCTGTCAACATATGTGGGATGTTATGCTTTCACACATGCTTTGCGTTGTTAACACTGATTAACATTAAGCCCACAGTTCTGTTTCTGTTATTCTTTCTGTTTACATAATCAGCCTTTTGGCTGGCGTAGTGCTGTTAAATTTAGCACTTTTCATGTCTAGCATGGTGAGTACATGTATGGAAAACGTCATTAAGTGGGTAGAAAATGAAGAAGCGAGTGATCAAATTCTTGCTAGCTTTCCTTACTAGCTTCTGTTCTGCTAGCATTAATCTATAATTAATTGGTTTCTACTCCTGTATCGGTTTGTGATACTGGAACATCAACATATCCACTTAGCCACTGGAACATGTTAAGGCCTCAAGGTATCTTAGTATTTAGATATTAAGGCTGTCACTTTTTCATTACAGTTTGACAGTTTATTTTAAATGTTCAGATGTTGAATGAAAGTTAATGTGTTTTTAGATAGTGAGCACTTACTACTGTGTCAGAGTGGGTGGCAGCAGGACTATAATCCTCCACCACAACCACCAGCTACATCCAATCCTGCCCCACAACCTGTACCTTATACAACAGGTTGTCGTTACGCAGCTACTCATCATGTAGCGAAGTAGAGCCAGTTTTGACTCAAAATGGAGAAAATGGTTCGCAATTTTGGCAAGTTTAGAGAGCCAGGATTACAAACATTGTTTACTGGCCAAGAGCAGATGATCAGATGATGATGTTCCAAGCCGATTTTTGAGAGTTGATATGTTCACAGCTGGTAAGGAGGTGTATAATTCAGTGAGTACAGACACCAGAACAATTAGCTCCTGCATTGTTCTTCTCTGTGTGATTTCTGTGGGCACCAAGGTCACATGGTGAGATGCGGCAGCAAGTTGAAAAAAGTTCATCGTGTACTGTAGATGAATGTGGTGGCAGATTTAAGTGCTGCAGCCATTACTGCAGTGGCACATTTACACTGAGAGAGAAAGCAGAGATGCTTAGGTTAATTACAGTTGGCAGTCACCCCTCCGACAGGAAAAGGTCGTCTTTATGAATGTGGAAGTTACTCAGTCTCACTGTATTTAACAAAAGCAGAAAAAGAGGAATTTAGGCTGATAACAGTCCCACTCAGAGAAGCCATCTGTCTGTTAAAGCTGGTCTAAAGTTTTGTAGATAACCTTTATTTTGATGACATTTGATGGGATTAAAAGTGACGTGCCACCACAGTAATGGCGGCTTGTTTTCTTCAGCCTTCAACCTGGACTTGTTTTAGACTGGAGGAGAGAAGTGGCAATGTGAATGTTTATTTAGTTGCTGATTGTGGCGACCTGGCTGCTGTCATGTTTCCACTGCAGCAGAAGGAAAATGCTACCTGTCTAAGTTCTAAGCAGACCTGACTATTAGGTTTTTAATGTGAGTTTTACATTGCAGATGAAGATTGCATGTCAAAGTTTTATTGCAGCAGGCAAGAACTAACCTTCAACTGGATCTCATAGGATCTATACTGTTCTTTCTGTCCATTACTGCAGAACGTTCCTCAACTGTATACGACATTCTGCTTTTTATGTTTCAACCAAGGTCCAGCTCCAGCCCTGACCTGCTCACAAGTACCACAGTCTATAGGCAGCTAAATTGCAGTGCATAAAAGCACCAAGGCTGCTTTAGTTGAATGTGGATAATCAGGGGTGTGTTGATGTGTCCATACCCATTACCAGATCACAGTGGGGATGGGCTGTAGGCTTTGTATCCACCTTATCTCACACTGACGGTACAGAAGCAGGGGAACATCGCTCTGATGCAAACTGGGTGTATTTGCATCGTGTTTCTGATGTTCAGACTCGCTATATTTGCTTTAAAGAGAGCAGAAAAAACTAATAATTCTGAACATGTTGTTTATTTTCACCTTAAGTCTCATCTCTCAGTGACAGCCGTCCAGCCAAGACAGACAGAAGTTTGCTGTACAATTATTTTTAATCAGTGGGAGACTTAATTGGTCATAATCGCTCCCATTAGTTCAGTCATCATCTGTCTACAGCGAGCTGTGTTCCTGTAGCTAGTTAAATAGCACCTGACTGCCAACCTGCCCGCCTCGCTCCCCTAACTCAATCACTGCTTTTAGTACGTGCGTCACCAGCTGAGGCAAAATTGCAGGGTTTGAATCAGAAATATGTTCAGCCACTTATCTCTCTCTGTGTTTTTTTTCTGTCATTTGTTGCCCCCACCACCCCCACTCCATCACTCCCCCTCCTCACTCTCTATCTCCATCACCTTTTTTCAACCTCCTCCCTTTGTATAGAGGCAGCTGTGTCTAGTTACCATGGCAACCTTTGCGATAAGCCTTGCCAATCAGACGTGCATGCGTTTGTGCGCGTGTGTGAAAAAGAGAGAGTTTTAGTGTTTAAACCCCCTCCCCACCACCACCTCCCTCCCTCCCCTCCCTCCCCTCCCTTCCCTCCTCACCTGTCTGTTGCGGTGTGTAATTACAGTCTACCCACTCGATTCTAAATATATTTCAACCTTCAACAGGCACCTGTGGAAACTTTAGCTACAGCGGTGCTAGGACAAAGTAAAATGCTGCAGACGTAACTTTTCTTCCAGCCTCACTGCCGAGGCCACTCAAACTTTTCCCACACTTCATGACTAGTTGCTTGAGGGAACAGATGCTGCCTGACTTCTAATGCCGTGAAAAAACCTAAAAACACCCGCAACACCTCTCCAGCTGCCACAACACACAACCAGAGCTGACATGGAGCTGGAGCCAGTTCCTGCTAAAGTTTCTTTCTTGCCTTCCTGCCTTCCTCATCTCTTATTGGCTGTAGCTGTAACTGTGTCCAGTTTTGATTGATGTGAGAAAAACGAGGACAATAATCAGACTTCAGTGTTGCATTAACATCAGTCATAATAGCAAAAAAAGGACGTAGATGACTCAGCTTTCACTGACAGTTTTCAGGTGATTTGCCAGTTTCCTTTGGCATATCTGGATCATCCTCTCTCTATCTATCAGACACTTGACTTTTCCCACGTCTTGCTAGCATAGTTCTAACTTTTAAAACACTGTCACATGTGTTACTCTCCCACTGTCAGTTCTAGTCACGTGATATATCAAACAATTACGATTAAATGTCCTTGTCTGGAATAACTAATGACGAATAATGTTGGATTACTATTTCTTACTTCATAGGCTATTTTGGATTTTTGTGGTAATGCATGTAATGATAAAAAAAAACTGAAGCATTTGAATACTGATTTCTTTACCTTGATTACTATGGTAACAGGTGAAGCTTTGATGCTAATTATAAGTGTAAGAATCAGTTGTTTGGACTAACTCATACACTACAATTTCTTATGTCTTATGAGCACAGTTTCACACTGACTCAGCTCAGCAAAGCATTTACATGAACTATGGTTTAGTGATTGTTTGCATGTATTTCTCAGTTTGCACCTTGGTAGCTGGGTTAACGTAGTGTTAGCTGACGCTGTAAACTGGATTCACAGGCTGCTGCTGCTGCTGCTGCTATGCTAATTGACAATTAAGGTGATGAGCTTTAAATATTGATGTGATGTACCTTAAAGTATGACTGACCTGCCTGGAAAATGATACAAGCACTCAGCTGGCGCCACGTTGTTTATCACAGGACAGTCAGTAGACACCAATTAGAGATGCATGTTTATCAGTTTGCTTTTGTAGTTGGACTAAATGAAATGTTTGGGGCATTTCATGTTTTACAGGGTCATTATTGCAGTGGCGTGCTCTGGATTAGACCTTGATGATTGCTCGGTTTACTCTCACAAAAGGATTTTACCTGCTTATTGATGCAGTCCTTTTTAACCCTAGCACGTTTTTACTCTTTTTTTATTGATTTTCAGATCAAACAACAGCAAATCTCTGGTGCTCTCTAACCACCAGTCTAACAGTGTCTGGTGATGAAATGGAAGAATATTTAGAATGCAAAGCATAAATTTTTCATCCAAGTATTCCTATTTAAATAAACAAAATCTTCTGCTGAGGCTGCCTGTGCTGCTCCAGTACTAACATTACATTACAGATGCACTTGTACTAGCTGGAGGGGATGCAGCACTCGCCCTCAAGCTATCAGAAACACTGCAGTCCTGTATTTTAATGCCATATGTTGCCAACAAATGTACGAACATATTTGTGATTCTGCCACTGTTGCTCATAATCAAAGTTTTGCAAACATTGCATCTTGCCCTGGTGGATAAAACGCGCCCACGTGCATCTTTTCCTTCCTGCCGTGGCTCGAGTCCCACATGTAAACAAATTGAGAGAGCGTGCAGACCGGTGAGAAGATGATCCGTATCCACACATTCCCACGTGGATTTTTTCTTTTTTCTTTTCAGGAGAATCTGTTCTCTGGGGCAGTTGGTCATCTCTGTCTGTCTGCTCTCATCTAACACCAAAAACACACACACACACACACACTCTCTCTCCTGCCTCTCTTCCCTTCACGGTGACAGGTGAAGGATTGGACATTCGCGACCACAGTGCACTCTGTTTCAACTCTGCTCCTATTTCCACTCTCTCACACACACATACACACTTCTGTCTTCCAATTTTTTGCCTCTCAGTAGTTAGAGCTGTGAAAATGTTGCATCAGCCACATAATTGATAGGAAGCCTCCACAGACAGTCAGCATCTATAATCCTAGATGTCATCATGTGAGTTACAGTGGAATAAAAACAGTCAAACTCGAGTGTGTACAAGACAGTGATTCGCAGTAGGGGTCGGAGGAAATATCTCCAAAGCGTTGATGCTGTCAGAGCTAAGTCTTGTTTTGAATATTGAAACTAGTGTCAGTAGGATCAGTGGATCCATTTCATGTTGGATCAGGTTTACCAGTCTTCATAATGGCACATGGTTTGCTTCTCCTCAGCGATCAGTTGATTTTGTATAATTACCTTGTTATTTGCTATTAAACACTTCAACACTGTCTTAGGTTTTACATTAAAGACTAAAATCTATTATATATGCAATTAAATTGCAAATATACACATATATGCAATTAAATGTAGCCTAAGATAGTGATCTGTTCAGCCCATTAATCATGACACATTTCTCTCTGCTACATAACATTACACTGGCTGTCTGATGATCTTGGCTGTGATAGGTTTTTTTTTTTTTTTTTTTGTTCATGAACTTTTATGTTATGTTGTTTTATCTCCTCTTCGTCTGTGGGACTCCTGTTTAATTAATTGTTATTAACCATGTTAGTTTCACTGAGATGAAATGTGTTTTTATCAGTTGAAACACTGAGTTTGCACGATAAGAAATGTCTGTGTGAATTAGTCATCTAATTTTAGCACTGTCCTTGTGATGTTTCAATTTCTGGTTTTGAGGATCCAGCACCCCCGTCTATATGTTACAGAGTTGAGAGCAAAAGCACCTTGATTCATTTTTATTTTCAGCTGAAACATGGCCAAAAATCCAGTACAGAGACAATAATAACTCGCCATCAAAATGCAAATTGCAAGTCTTTTGTGTGAGTGCCAAAGGCCACACATTCAGGAGCTTAACGAGGTCCTGGTGTCAGCAAAGCAGAGGAAGCTTCTTATTACTGTAACCATCTCAGCGCCTTTCATTAATAAATAAACTCACCGAGACAGCTGGCTGCTTTAGATTTAATAAATTTTGTATTGCCAAGGTTACGTGCTTTGTCACTCCCCTCGTGTAATGATTTAAGCACAAATCTGGAGACAGTTTTCTCCGTGAGTTAATTTCACTTTTAGACCAAACATTGTTCCTGTAATTCTGCAACCGTCCCTGTCCAACCAACCATGTGCCTCGCAGGAGGGAGGGAAGAGAAGCTGCGCTCTGCTCAGTGGAGGAAAGATAATGCCTCCTCATCAGTTTTATCTGGGCTTGGCTCTGGCACCTGTCATCTGTTTCCAGGAACCATGGCATTTTTATCTGCCAGCCTGTAGAGGAAGTGGGACAAACTCTGAGATTAGGTGCGAGCTGAATTGTTAGGCACAGTGGTCTGAGATGTAGCGGCGTCTGTGCTGTGTGTAGACAGTATTTGTAGTGTGATTACGTCCTTAAGGCCGTGATCACAGAGCTGGATTTTTCTTTTCTCCCGCTTAAACACAAAGTGCTACTTGGAGTATTGACAAAAACACCAAATGAGCAATACGTCACTCTGGTGTCTCTCTCATGCTGCTTTAATTATGTACCTGTTGTCTTTGCAATTCTGCGTAAAAGGACATTAAATAGGGTTTTGCATCCACTGTTTGGCCTCTGCAGCTAGCAGTACAGCAAAGTAGAATCGGCATTTTGTATTTTAAGTGAAAATAATAAATTTAAAGGACAAAGCTAGTAATATTTTATGTTAAATATTTTATGTCTACAGCCATTTCTCTGTGATGTAGACCTCTGTTGCTTTTTCTGTTTTTATTTTGATAGTGATAGTAGAGACAGGAAAGGCAGGGGAGAGAGAAGGGATGAAATGCAGCAAAGGGTCCAGGCTGGATTCAAACCCAGGCCTCTGTTGTCGCCCAGAGCTGTTAAAAACACATCAGTGAGCTACAGCGTCGCGCTGGCTGACATGTTCCTTCGTTACAATAACCACTGGTGCTGTGGTTTATTTTCAGTCGACACCGTCTGGCTGCTGAAAGTAGTCACAGAGGTGCCAGATGTGATTAATCCGCAGCTAAAAATAGTCCCTGTCAGAACGCGCTATTTACTCTCAGCTTTTTTAGGACATTACTTTGCATTTTCTAAAAATAAAACAAAATATTTGTGACCCAATTTTGTGCCACGGACAGGGTAGAGGAGTCAGAAAGTACTGAGAGACTAACACATTGTTCTTTTCAGCCTTTTCATGGATTTTCTGAACAATGAGAACAATATAGAGCACCAGCCTTATCCCTTAAATATAGTATGATATAATAGACAACACAACCACAAAAATGTAGGTAATGGTGCAAAAGTTTTGATGACTGATTAATCGTTTAAGTAATTTCACAAGCAAAACTGCAGAATATTCACTGGTATGAGCTTCTCAGATGTGAAGATCTTCTGCTTTTGCAGTTTCATATTTTTTTTTTATAAATGTTATATTATGTTATGTTGTAATTGTTGCTTGGACAAAACAAGTACTGTAGGCTCTGGGAAAATGGGGTCAGCACTTCTCACTGTTTTCTGACATTTAATAGACAAAACAATCAATTGATTTATAAAAAAAAATCAATAGATTAAGCCATAGTAGAAGTAATCTTCCCTAACAACCCTAATAGAGGATGTATTCTATACTAAATCAGGACTCAGTGTATATTCAGTTTTATTTTCCATCTTCTGTCTTGCTTCATTAGCCTCAAAGACAGACAGCAGAAGAAACATCATTAGCTGTAACTGTTGCATGTGAACACACACATGCACAGATACAACTTTGTGTGTGTGTGTGTGTGTGTGTGTGCGCGCTGTGTTGCGTTGTCCTCAGTCCCAACTGATCAGAGTCAAATGTTCTCCGCCTTGTTCTGCCTCTAAACTGAACGCATGGGGCCACAATGCTGCAATTAGCACAAAAAAAAACAGTCCACCAGCACACACATACACATTTTGTTCTCTATCTCTCAATAGATAAGTAAATGAAGGCTGCAGCAGTGATCATTTGCTGTTCGATGTGGCTTATTAAACTGGAATTTTATATGCTACAGCGAGCTGTGTGGTATTGAGCGATCTCTCAGTGATTTCTTTGACTACTACAGAATAAGAATACAAAGAAAAAAAAAAGTTGCTTCAAGCTGTATTTTCGATTCCTCCATTCAGGCAGGCTAATTAGACGTTCCTGAGGTTCAGGGAAGAGACTGTTAGTGCAGAATAAGGTTAGACAGATGTTGGCAGTGGTGATGTTTGGGGCTGATAGCCTGTCAGTTCAGCCTCAGTCTTTTTTTTTTAAAGCAGCAATGATTGATTTTTTTGTGCAAGGAACTCAGAAACAAGCTGGAAAATGCACATGCCTGACATTTTATTATCTCACTGTATAAAGTTTTTATGGCTAAGGTGGTAGCAAACAGTTGCCTATTTACACATTCAGCAGACACAGTGCAACATTAACATTCATTTGGAGCCCTATTTCTGTCCAGTGTGCACTCTCCTTGTCCTGTTTTGGTTTCCATAATCTGCTGAGAAAAATGTCTGACTCCTCGACTTCCAGTTGTTCAACTTCTCTAAATCTTTTGGTAGTGACCATGTAAGCGTAGAAATACCTTTAACAGAGTGAAGTGAGGTGAAAGTAGCTGCAGTAAATCTGTTTGATTAGAACAGAATTTGTGGACCTTAAAATTATGTTCAAAGATTGGGAAACTTTGGAAAACTCCACAATTCTCACCTCTTTGCAGTTTTTCCTCCACCAAGGCCAGCACATGGGTTCTGGGATATTTGTGAATAAATGTCCTGTCAGCATCTGAATACATGATTTTAATGTACAGACAGGTGGCAAATTAAAGGAAAAACCAACATTAAGTGTCTTAGTAAGGTGTTTATCCACCATGAGCCACCAGGATCGCTTCAGTGCAGCAGATTCTCAGAACTCTACTGGAGGGATTGAACACGTTCCTTCCAAAAGATATTCCTTCATTTGATGTTCTGATAGTGGTGGAGAGCGCTGTTCAACATGTCTGGGCTAAATCTTCCATAGGTGTTAAACAGAAGACATACAGTGCCAGCGACTAGCAGGTGAACATAGTGGAGCTCTCAGTAGCTTAACAGATGTTTGTCACAGGAGTTGGTGGAGACCAAAACAGAGGTAAAAGAAGAGTGAATATTGGACATGAAACGTCTTGTTCTTCTGCACCTTAAGTGGCCAAGAAAGTTGGTGTCAGCGTTTTTTGTAAAGGCTTAAAAATCCAGAGTGTTCAGTTCATATGCATGAACTTTACCTGCAGCTGAGATGGAACAGGATGAACAGATTGATGGAGACTATTTCTAATTCTTCCAAACCTCACTGAAGCAGCACACGGCCAACTGCAGCATGCTGGGAGGACTGCGGGGAAATCATAAAAGGCAGAGGAGCAGACCAAAGAGATTACAGGCTAACTGCATGGTTGTGTGTGTGGGTAGGCCTGTGTGAGGGGAATCAGATACCAAAAACAGAAAGAGAAGCCGAGCTAGGAAGAAAGTGAGATGTGTCAGCCCAAGTCTCCACAGGCTCTCTCTCGTTTTCCCTCTTTCTTCTCCACCATCCCGTCGCTATACCCCGTTGGCTGCAACGCGGACCTCCCGAGAGCGTCACATTTTCTCTTCAAAAAGCAAGAAAGTCGTCTTATCCGTTCTGATATCTGCTGAGACAGGAAGAATGGTGGGAAGGGATGAGTAGGGTGGGAGAGCGGGGAGGGAGGAGAGAGGAGAAATTACTTTTGAGTTATTCTCAGTTGGCGTTATCTGAAACTCTTCAGGGTAATGAGGCCCTATAGAGAGTGAGTCTATGTGTGTGTGGATAAAAAAAACAGGGTGGTCCTCAATTTGAGGAAGAGCCATTTAAAGGCTTTAAATTTTAAGGTTTCAGATCGTTGTATCGAGTTTAAAGTTCTGGCCCTCGTGCTGAGGGTTGAGATCAGACGAGTCACTGAAATCCTTCATGCATCCTCAAATGAGCACGAGATGCACTTAAACACATTTAGCTGTTTAATGTAAGATCACACAACAGCCCAGTTTTATCACATTGGTTTCCTGGATGTTCACCTTCTGTAGCTCGACGACTTCTTTTGTCCCAATGCCTCTGGGTCTGATGTGTTACAGGTGTTAAATGATGCACGCCATATGATGTGAAAATGCACGGCGTGGCTTTTATGTTTTCACCTTGACACGACATGATTTCAGAGTAACTGCTTTTGAAAAATATATTAGTTTTAGTGGATTCTCTGTGGATCGTAGAGCTTAGAGCTCTGTGAGCCTGTGCTTAGGCACAGTGCAGCTTCGAGGTAAATGTTAATGTCAGCACAGTGACAGTGCTAACATGTGGCTGTTTAGCAGGTATAATCACCTTTCTTTAACTTGTTAGCTTTTGCTAATTAGCAAATGCGAAGACCTGATGATGGTGCTAATTTAGATTACAACCTATTCAGAGTTGAAGTATTTACCAAATTTCATGTCAAGCCAGCCTTGTAGCACGGCTGAAAAGAACAACAATTTGCTCTCTCATTACAAAAGTCCTTGGCCACACTGAAATACCAGAATGTCAAAGCTGCACATTGTGCAGACCTCAATGCCAACCGAGCCACCAGGATGCCCAGGATGCCCAGGTCACGGAGTATTTTTAGCTGGGACCTGGTCTCACACACCACTCACCTGGCTGCTTAGAATCAATATTTCAGCCGTAAAAACTTGGCATCTACAGACTGGATCCACTGCCAAACAGCAGACCAGCTGTGAACTCCACTCGGCTTGACAATGTGTCTCTGTAAAAGGTCTTAAATCGTACAAAAGGCTTACATGGCTTCTCATTCATCACCACGCATGTACAGTTTACTGTATGCTCTTTGTTCTCTCTCCCCTTTAAGTTTCACTCTGTTTGAGGTGGAGCCATTAAACCAAAGCCATGGCCTCAATAACACAGTGTCAATGTGATCTATGAGGACCTACGGCGTCTGTATTAGCTGTCCTGCTTTTGCTTGACTGGCTGTTACATTAATTTTAACCATCAAAAGACAATTTCTGTTAAAGTTTTATATTGATCTTTCCTCTGCACCCAGCTCATATTCATTTTTGTATTCTGTAGCTACCCCAGTGCACCTCCTGTTGGTTCAATCTGTGGGATTATCTCCAGCGTGAAGCGGCATTAGTCAGCACATTTGTGAAAATAATATGAGAAACCGCTGCTCTCCACCCGCAAGGCCAATGAGATATTTGTGCCTCAAATAGTCTTAAAAGTATTTTCCCTCCATTTGTCCTTTACTCTTTGAAGGGTAGTTTGAAAACATCACAGAGGAATAAAAGCCATATTTCTGCCAGCTTGTGAGCAACGAGCAGGCAGCTTGGTGTCCCGTGTAAAACAAATGCCTTGCTGAGCACAGAGACAGGAAAGAAGTGCTGCATATTTAGAAGCTTGGCACATTTTCAATCAAGATAATAATGCCATTGTCCTTTTTCAATTTGTAGTTTGGCTCTACTACTTCTTTTAATATTCCTAAAGCTGCACTGGAGGAGTAAAAACCTGAACAATTATATCACACCAGTGAAGAACATACTGTACCTACCTGCACTAATGAAGACAGTAGGTTTATCCAGTTTATATTCTAGCGTCAGGTACAATCCTCTGCACATAAGACATGATTTAACAGTGTATTCTGAACAGAAGCCAGTGAGCTCTCTACTGCAAGATTTTTTTTTAATTCTCTCGTCCTTTTAGTATCCTTTGAGCACAGCCATGCTGTGTGCAGTTTGCTGACTCCACTGTTCAAGGAGCTCAAGATTCAGACACAATTCAAATATTACCTATTCTTTCTCCATTTTAAAAGCTAAAAACTGCACAACAGAGCCAAGATTCTGGACCCATAGGGCCTCCTGTTGATGATTTTGCTGAACACAAGACAGGCCGGGTCCCTTTGAAATATGTAGACACTTTCATGTTGGCAATGGGTATGACATGAAAGTGTTTTTTTTTTTTTCAGGCATTAAGTTATTTTCTCCTAAAATAGCAGCAAGAGAAGAGGACTTATTTTCTGTGTATGAGTTGTTTTCATGTGGCTGTCAGTGACTAGAGGTCAAGAAGAAGAAAGGATGGTGTTAATGCGTCAGTATGCTTCAAAGGAAGTGTCTGTTGGATTGTTGAACAGGTTGAGAACCTGCTCCCCTCGCAGCTGTCCGATGTCAGATTTTGGGGGTGCTGGTGTCTGACAATTTCACCGTCAATCCGACAAGGATACCCACTTCACACTGTGACTGGTCACTTCTTTGTGATGGTGAGTCACTGCATCCAGTCTGCCCCCAGTCCAACATGAGAGGTTGAAGACGTAGCGCTGCCCAGAGGTTGTTCTCTAACCTTTTGTCTTGGCTGAAGTTCGTAGCAAACAGCTGTTAATGCTAATTCTATCTGTGTAGCATTAACAAAAACCTACATAAAGCACCTTTAAAAGTGCAGGCAAATAACTCAGCTGTGACGTAAGTAAACATTAACACACAAACATTTACATACTGCTTTCCGTCCTATTGAATTATTAGTCGTCCCAGCCTTAGAATAAACTTAAATTTGTCAATCTATAAACTTCACGTTGACAAACATATCTTCTTTGATTGTACAAACTGCCGTTTGGCAGCGCAGCCACGCCTCATGTTGACTGCTGATGCTGAGGTGGGAGTTTTCATCATGACACATGTTTGAAACCATGACAGCAACAACAACAGTTGTACATGCATAAAACATTGTGCTGTCAGTATACCACTGTCGCTGTCAACTTATCAGAACTTACAGCTTAGTGTTCACACTCCTTTACTGTGGAGATGGAGAGTTTTTTACAGGTAAAGGTGAGCATCATTTCTTTTTGTTTCTTTCATGCAAATGTCTTTTCTTTTTTCAGTCTATTATTCCAGACCAACTAGAAACAAAGAAATATCTCAATCCCTGCAGCTGATCTGAGCCAGCTCACAAATACCCCTCTGCTCACTGTGGTCTGGTATAAGGTTAAATTGGCATTTGCTTGGCTTAGAGTAATCATCAGCGGATGTGGACCAAATTTACTTTGCAGTCGTCTGCAGGCTCAGCCTTTAATGAATCAGGGCCACAAACCAAACACAGCACTCAATTCAAGATATAAAAAAAACTGCAGTGCTCCTTATTGTCATTATCTAAAGAGAGCTCCACAGTTTGCTGATTGGTCTGACTTCCAGCTGCCAGATGTAAAAGCACTCATGGCTTTGCCTTAAGCTGATATGCTCTGTTATTATATCAGCCGGAGAGCAGCAAAACAGTAATTTGTAGGAAGCTGCGGTGGTTATTGCTTAAAACAAATGTACAGAGATGAAATGTCTTTACAGCAACTATAAAGAAAATAAACTACAGTGATGTGTGCAGGTGCAGGGATTATGGAAATTTTAATAACATGACAGCATGTTCTCAGCGAGAGACAAGAGGCAGGTTCTGACCGAGAAGAGGCTTCATGTTTCCTCTCCCTGTAATTGTAATCAAACATTTGTTTTATATTGTATTCTGCCCTCAGAAACAATTAATGTTTTTACAATTTTTGCGATATTTAATTTACTAGATTTCTAAACATGGGGAGAATCTGGGCAGGAAAGCTCCAAAATCCTGAGGTTTAATCTGCTGTTGATCTTCAGGCAGAATACGCGGCGCTACATGGCGTCTTGGCAAGGACAGAGACCAGTAAGGCCCTCCATCTGCTTTTTGGCAGCTTGGATTCCAACGGCAAATCCAGTCAAGGTGCTTAGCTCGAGCTTTAGTCTAATCAACAAAACATGAAGGTGTGGCGACACCCACACAGGACGGCGGTGTGGTACGGTCCGTGCAGGAAGAGGATGAGACCTTTGGACTGATGGTGGAGGGAGGGCAGCGGTGGCTCATACAGTATGCTATATATCAAGCAGAAGTTGTCCTGACTCTCATCCTCTACTGTCTCATCTTCTCAGAGTTCTGTGCATTCAGGCTGTTCAGATACACACACACACACACAAACAAAAAAACACACAGATCTGTAGGTTCAACTGATGACAGAGACAGAGGAGCTCAAACTGAAAAACCTTGTCTTCACTTTCTTTGTCTGTGTTTATGTGGCTCTCCACTCCCGCACTGACATTTTCTGAGATCAAGGTTAGTGATAGAAACACACACACACAAACACACAGAGCACAATTTTGAAGCAGCATGTCACAGACAGATTAATCCTGCCTCCTCCTCTCTTCCCTCCTCACACAGGAGCTTTCCTCCTCTCCTCTGCCTCCTCAGTGATTAAACCACACAGAGAGGAGTGGATGAAGGGTTTTTGTGTCGTAGCAAAACACCTGAGAATGAACATGAAAGAAGCGCCAGGGAAAAAAGCACACAGTGGTCCTTTAGATTTAAAATCACTGTACAGATTAAGACGGACAATTTCTTTGAAATATATATTTTAATGCCGTTGTAGATACAAACATGTTTTCCTAGGGAGAGGTGCAAGAAAACCAAGCATCAGATAAAACAGATTTTGTTTCCATTATGCCTGTAGGTGGTTTAAATGTTCGTCACCACTGCCACCACAGTTCACTGCATTTTATAGCCAAAAATAATAATAAATTGAACTACTCCTTTAACAGCAATGTTGTCCATTGCTGTCTATCAAAATCTCAGAGCTGCTCCAAAAAGCCACATTTCAGCATTTGGTCACGCTGCCTTTGTGAAGGATTTAAGCCTCCACTACATTCAGCCTGTCCAGCACAGGGTTGTGTTGTCTGTAATTCAAATACACACATATCTCTCTGAAATGCACACACACACACACACACATTCACAAACGTAATCAGATCAGCGTGTTTTGCTCAGAGCCTGTGGGTGACAGCGGGGAGAGAGGGGTGGATGGATGGATGGATGGATGGAGGGATAAATGATAAACTCTCTCCACTTATTTAATCCTCTGGTCCCATTCTGCCTCTCGCTCGCGGGCAGCAGCAGCAGAATGGGAAGAGAAAGAGCTGGTTATGAAATCTCGACGAAGGAACTAACTGATGTGAGATGAATGGGAGCGGCAGTAAAAAGCAGAAGGGTAAATTCATGAGGATGTTAGCGTCTCCATTCGTCCCTCCTTCCAATACATTAATCAGGCCTGATAAAGGCTGTCAGGTACCTCCTGTGCAGCTGTAAACTGCAGGTTCATGGTTGTCGGCTGGTGTTTCAGTCATCCAGTGTATGTAGGGATTTTTGTTGCTGTTAAAAAATCTGTAAATTTGATCAGTTTTAATCATCCTTGACGGTGCGTTAACCAGTGCAAACCGCTGACTGAACTGTTTCTGTTACAACGAGAGCATCCTTTCACTTTTCATGCTGTAATTGAACTCTGAGTCAATTGAGTCTTGATTGAAGTCAGCTCAGTCTGATTGGTCAGAGGAGGCATGAGATGGAAGCGAGCCAGCAGATCAGATGACAGGATAACTGGGCGGGAAATAAAACCAGAAATAATCAAGTTGCCCGAGTCGATGTGTTTCTGGCTGCAGGCCACCGGCTCAGCGGGTCATCTGTTTGATGCTGTTTCTACTTGAAAAACAGCAGAAGATGCAGAGCAGCTATTTTTTTCTAATTATTATAATGACAGTTATGCTGATGTTATGAATTTTAAGAAGCAAAAAACATTTTTTTCTTATAGTTCAGTAGCTAAAACACAAAGTTGTGTAAAGTTTGCAGACAGAGGTGAAAAGATGAGGGTGGAGGGGTCTGCCAAACACAGAATTACATTCAATTCTCACATTTTAACAGCTCTTGGTGAGTAAAACAATGAAGTTTGATGCAGAACTTGTAATGTTTCTTCTAAACAGCTTCTAATGCTAATGTATGCCATGTAGCAATAGCAAAAACGTACATATAGCACCTTTAAGGTATGGTTAGGGTTAAGCCACTAAAATAGTTTTTATTGATGGGACACAAATGGCTTTCTGCATGAAGGTCACAACCCAACCAACCACCACCCTGACTGCCACACCCTCACCTCACACCTCGTTGTATAAAGGACACACTGTTCCCTGCATCTGTGTGAAACGTTAGCATTGGAGCGGGATAGTGTCAAGTGAAGTTAGTCCAGTATGAACTTCTGAGGGGAAACTGCATTTGGAACACAAGCTGTCTTTTTTGTGTTTCTCAGATATTGTGTTGAAAACGCAGAGAGTGAGAAAAGAAGTAAAGCTGATAGTTTTCCACCGAAATTCAATGATAAACTAAATCCTTAGAAAGAGAGAAAGAGAGTGGGATGAACTCTCTCAGTCCGCCTTAATAAAACCTGGGCAAAGAGCTGTTGTAGAAGCCTGACACTGCCAAGACCTGTGGAGAGATGAAAGGAGAGAGGAAAGGCTGTAATCAACTCAGGGTCTCCACAACACACACACACACAGGGCCAGTGACAGCACCCACGCTGCATCCCAATTGTATCATTGATCTGAAAGCTAGAAGTGGAAAAGGCCCAGGAGGTTTTGTTCTTCACATGGCTCTTCTTTGACATCTTACCTTATCTTTCCTGCTGTAGACGCCTGTGATTGTGTTATTTTTTACCTCTCCAGCGAGCCAGTGTTTAGGTTTTGGTCACATCAAACGCCTAAATATTTCCTGTGGTTAATTAAACTCCTTTCCTTCTTATTAATGTGAGAGCAACGTTTCCAACATATTACAAAATGGTGAGGTTATTTTAGAGGGTTCACAAGGTATTTGTAGCTTTGACTTTGTGCCTTGACTTCTTCATTGGTCTCAGCTTCAAGAACACTTTCTCTTTCAACTTTTTCACCAAAAATATCCTCAAAGATACGTGTGCACGTTCCCACTTTTTCTGCACACAGAGTTTAAAAGCTTAGTGCCAACCAGAGACAGCCTGTCTCGTACACAAAGGACATTATCGCCATTAATTCTGTGACACATGCATGAGTCAGTGCATCTGCCACAGATAAACCCGCCTTAATGCAAAATGTACAAAAGCCCCATGTTGCCATTTTATTTATCCATTCGACCATCAGAGACACAAAAGCCGAAGCATCTGCCTTAACACTCTGTGTGTGTGTGTGTGTGTGTGTGTGTGCAAATTACACCAGCTTTTGAAATAATTTAGCAACATAATGAAGATGTGGTGGGTCTAGTTTGTCTGGATTTCTGTCTCCATAAAATAGTAAAGATACGCTCCAGTATTATACAACAGAAACAGATTTTTAGGGGTTTTTTTGTGTGTGTGTGTGTATGTGTGTGTGTGTGTGTTTGTGTTAAAGAGGCAGAAAGAACAACAAAATGCACTCAGAACTTAGAGTTTACTAATGGATCCAGATGGTGCTTATTATTCAGTTAGAGACATCTCTACTGTTTAGATTACGTAATACAGTAACAACACACACAAACACACACAGACTTTAGAAGCCATATGCTTTCACTGTAGGTTACGTGTGTATTGGCAGCGCTGGTTAAAGAACTGGTTAAATATCCAGTTGTGGCTCACCAACAGCTGGTAAACTTCAAACACTCCACTGGCAAAACTAAACTTAATTCAGTTCAAATTAAATTCAAACTTTATTTCAGACTCACAAGAGGGTCCATAGCAATTAAAAGAGAGGGAAAAAAAATAACTAGAAATACAAGACAAAACCACCACGGTTCATCTTTCAATGTATAAAACCTCTCCAGTGTTTTCTGAGCCTGCAGACAGGGTGCAGTCTGTGTGATGCTGTTCTCTGACACATGAAATTGTACATCAGATGTCTTAGAAGTGGCTCATATGTAAGAGAACACAAACAGTTGTGTGGCATGAAGCCATCTGGGAACATGAAGCAGTAACCTCATCGCATTCTCATTGCATTCAAGATGACGACGACTCATCTTGAGTGAAACCGTCATACAGACGTCCACAACCCCATATTGCGTATTACACTGATTTTATTGTCCTTCAACTACGTGTCATGTGACTATTTTGGTCCAATCATAATCGAGTGATTGTGCCTGCAGCAAAAGTTAGGCTAGCTTAATTAGCTAAAGGTGAATAGATATCATGAGATTGTAGCATTGTGTGAACATTTTGATTATCTCCCCTACCCCACAGAAACAAAACTGTGGCTTTGCCACCTGTTTAGTGATACTTTAATGAAACAGTTACCAAGGCCAGGATTTACATTTTCCTGCATAAGACTCCTTTAATAAACCTGTATGGAATTCTTTTAGGAAGCAGTGAAGTTTCCCCCTTAAGAACCAAAAAAGGATTTATCCTGAGTGGCTAATGTGTTCTGCTGGATTTACTGCTATTTGCCCGATCCTCCCTTAAATGCATATGCTTAAAGTACAAAGGTGCAGATCAGTGTTTACATGCAGAGTTCCCTGCCTCTCAGCCTGTTTGTGGTAAATAACATATTTGTCTTTGAGCTCTGAAGACGACTTAAACGAGATGCAGAAGTCTCAGTAAATCTGGTACTATATTGAATTAAAAAGTGCTCATTCAGTCATGCATCACTGCAAATTAATCTACTACGAGTAGAATTTAAAAACTGACGACTTCCTATTTAGTCTTTTAATGGTGACATTTAACGTCTGCTGTTGAATAGCTGATGTGCTGCTCTTGTCCCTGCCAAACACAGAGCAGAGTGAGGACAAGGCAGCGAGTAAATAAACCAAAATAAAAATATGAGGGTTATTTTTCTCATTAGAAACAAATGTAATATTTAAGAGTAAAATTTAAATGAGTTAAAATAAAACTGTACTTTTGATTAATTTGATATTCTGCTTGATCTGAGACAGGTCTTTCATTTTCACTGCAGTGGGTAAACTATGTGACAAAAATACTTTCTGCTGTTAAACTCTACAAGATCTCTCACTTTATACTGAGTAAGTTATATGCCTGCCAAATATTGATATAACAGTGTCTGAATGTATGTAGATAGTCAAGCTGGACACTGTTTTTTTGAAGTAAGATGCACTTTCAAGATTTTTACGACCGGGTAAAGGATTTTTGTCCACTTTTGCACCTTGGATATCTCACTTCTTGTCGTATTTTTAGAAAAATGTCCTGACCTGAGCATCAGAGTTGGAAAATATTCACGTCTAAGCAGAAAAAGAAGCACTATGTGACTCCAGCTTTTACCTGGAATAGAGTAGCGTCAGGCAGTGGTGTTTGGTAGAGGCCATTTACAATTTACACATTTTTCTAGAGCTCTTATTCTATTCAGAAACAGGACTATTGTTGTAAATATTCCCATGAAGTAGTCAACGATACAACTGAGGCATTCAAATCTTATCTTCTCAAAAACCATAGTGAGTGGCCTCCTGATTTATTCAGCAGTGTTCAAAAGCTATGTAAGGCATTTGCATTAAAAGCTTTCCCCAAAAACAGACCAGAAAACATGTACAGTCTGCAGCGAGCTCCGCTTCATCTGGGTTTCTGCCCTGCTCCGTTGACAGAACGGATCCTGACAAGCAAGTCCCGACTTTGTTTTCGCAGATTCCTTCATTTAAAATCCCATGCTGATGCAGTTTATTTGGTTTAGTACTAAAAGAGCTGATCCACTGATCACAGATTCAGCATTTAATTAAGGCCAAACTTTGCCTTTTACTCATCGGCTCAGCCCCATCTCAACAGCACCACCACTTACACCAACAGTAGAACGTGCCATAATTAGCTGGCGGATTAAGGTGCACCTTACAGTTTAGCAGATCACAGCCACGCATTATAATTAAAGTAATTAGGCCTCCTATCTCTCTCTCTGCTTCGTTAAATTCACTTCCAGTAAACGCATAATGTTGAGGCAGTAGAAATGAGGTGGCACGCTGCCTCTGTGCATTTTTCTGTTTAGGAATATGAAACTCTGAGATGGCGGCGGGAGGAAGTTGAAATGGTGATGCAGAACATTGCAGAGGTGAGGTGGAGTCTGGAGTCTAGGTTTAACCTGTGATTTAGAAAGTAAACTTGTAATGACACAATCATAACAAATAACTAATACAGAACATGATGTTAATGCACAATAGAGTGGAATCTGGTCGTAATATTTCACTGGAATCATAGTAGAGGTGAAAAAGGCAGACAGAGATGTTTATTATGATCATACAGAGAGAGCTGACAGTGTTGTCGGACTGGTTTTAAATCGCCATGACACAGGTAGTTTCACTCACCTGACACTGGACCTGAGAGCATCGGAGAAGCTAAGAGAAACTAGTTGCTCTGCTCTGCCTTTGTTTGCATCACGTTTCTACCTCCAGTCATTTGTATTGCTGGGTGTGAGCTCTTGTATTGCTCTTGTATTGCTGGGTGTGAGGACTGTGAGGAGGCAGCTACAAAAAAGTGTAACAAGTTGTTGAATCACATTATGTGAGTTGAATCATTGACTTCTAGGGGGCAGCCGTACCTCAGACTCTGGGAAATTGTGAGGGCATTATGGTGATTTTAAACCTTTAACTTTGAATCTTTTGTCACTGATATTTACAGTATGTGCTTCTGTCATGTCTGGTTATGTTTGTGTTTCCTTCTCTCGGCTGTACTCAGGTCTCTATTCTCGATCAACCTGATTAAATACAGGTTACATAAATGATTCATCCACTCGTCAAGAAAATAATCGGGGAAACTAATTGAAACTGGAAACACACACACAAAATTCTGCACAGACGCCAACTTTAACACACATCAGGGGGGTTAACAACTGGTTAATTGGATAGGAACTGGCTTTAGGCACCATGTTAACTTTAATGACCCCATCTGCTTCATGGTATGGGTGTGAAATACCTCCTCAGAAGCCAACAGGACAGAGGGAGAACAAGCGAGCGATGCAACCAAAGTGTGACACAACCGCAGTCTCACACTCAAAATTAGAAATTAAATTTCCAATTAGACAATGATTAAAAGATAATGAGTGTAAGAAGATAATGATAATTACCTTCTAATGTACCTCGCTGCAGCTCAGGAGGCTTTTGCACTCGTGTCTCATCACAGTGTTAAGCCGAGTAATATTCAAAACCATTATAGACATTAGGTTGAAAATACCTCCAGGATGTACAGCACATGGAGACCTGGTGAAAAGGGCTTATAGTTATAGTTGATATAATTATGATTAGTCGATACAATCTCGTTTAACTAAAGTTCACTTCACTTGGTTTTTGTTTATGGTCTTAAGGGGAAATGTACAGGTATTATCTGCAAATGAACCATCCTCTTATGAGCTTTTAGGAGCTTTCAGCTGCAGCTCACAGTCTTCATCAGTGAATGGAACTGACTCCGGAGCAAACAGCAGAGTTTAACAGTTCAATTCTTAAGGAAGTAAGGATTTCTCTGTTATTACATTCCTAAAGGAGACTGTATTTACTCCAGTGGATCTGTTAACCCCCTGAACTCCCTACCTGCAGCCATTACCCCACCCCAAAACCCCAACCCTACTCCAGTGGCAACCAGGCAGAGGATAAGAGTTAAGTCTTGAGACAGAGAGAATTGAGTGAGAAGAAAGATGAAGATGAATAGTTTGGTATGCAGCTGTAATGATGAAGTTAATTGCTTGCTAAACCAGTTTTCCACTAAACTGACTACCCTCTGCAACAGCCCCCGCTCTAAAAGGGTTCTGCCAGCGAAATGACACATCAATAGTTGTTGCAGCAATTAAATGCTGCTTCTCCCCGTTGCCCTCCTTCCACACGGTTAACGATTTTATCCCCAAGTGTGCAGAAATCAATACGCTGCTGCCAAAATGCACTCATTCATATTTGCAAGGCTTTAGTTTTGAATCACCTGTGACTGAGCAGAAAATGTGGTCAGGGGTCACAAAAAGTGGTTAGGATGATTCTGAATGATACATTTTGCATCAAGTGTGTGACTACATGCCTGCAGTACATTATAAATGGTAGGTGAGAGTTACTCACACTCTCAGATCTGTCAAATTAAATGAAAGGCTACAGCTTTTGGTTTGTTATCTTAGCTTAGCTTAGCACAAAGACTGGGAACAGGAGGAAACAGCTAGCCTGGCTCAGTCTGAATCAATGACTGTGTTTAATGATGGACGACACCGCTCCACCTCCTCTCACAAAAATTAAAAACCAAAATATCCTGGATGTGGGAGCTGCCATCTTTGTGCCGGTGACATCATTTGGAGCCAGAGTTTTTTGGGGCGCCTCTTGTGTCGGCCATCTTTAAATACAGTCATTGGTCTAAATGTAACACCACCAGCCAGGATCTCTCTCAGAAACCCACTAATGACCATATTTGTTAAATTTATACAAAAACAGAAGTGGAAAGAAACAACAGTTTATATGCTGGAGAATTTCTTCAGGACCAGTCAAAAGATTGCTTTAGCAAAAATAATTAGATTAAATGTGGGTATGTTTTAAAATGAAAAAACTATTTTTAATATATAAGATGGCAGCCATTCCATTCCTCTAACTACACTGCAGTTAACAGTACTTCTTCAGTCCTGAGTCCATCCCTCATCACTCTGCATCAGTCTTCTTTATGTGCCCACACCTACTGCACTCGTAAGACAAAGCTCTACTGCCACAGGCTGGAAAATGACTACCAGCTAGTGTTAAGGCAGTGAAATGGTCATCATTAGACATCATCATTATCATCAAAGTCTCATCAGCTGACGGAGAGGCTGGAGCTGAGAGATGAGTTAGGTGTGTGTGGATGTGGATGTGTGTGTGTTCAGGCCTGTGAGAGTGAAATGAAAGGAAATTGCTGCCAGTCAGAGTTAGTTGAGAGTCATTAGATCCTTTGAACCTTGTTTCTGTAGCGAACCAACATCTTTCCATCTTTTATTTCTCCCTTTGATTTTTGTAAAGCCGATGACACCCGTCCAGAGGAGCAAAATCTGGCGCTGTCATTTTTTCATTCACCCTTGAGCAGAAACTGACCTAAAGTTTGTTTCTTTGCTCTGTAGATTGGTTTGGATGATCCCTTAGCTGCACAGTCTAACATTTAGTTTTGTTACAGGACTTTATTTTGGCAGCTTTCATCCTGGTCCTTTCATCAAAGACTTTGGCAGCACACTGGAGTCTAACAAACACCATCTCATTTAGCGTAAGCCTCTGCAAAGCTTAATGAACTTTTACCCTTTACTTTCTCTGGTGGTGATCATTTTACGTACACGAAGAAATAGCTGAATATTACAATCTAACCATACTGTTTGCTTTCCCTTTCAATTACAGTTAAACGTCTCTGAATGATGAGGCACTGCTGGATATCAGAAGTCGATGATCATCCATAAATCTCTCTTCTTTTAATGTTATGTCCTTGGATTAGAGCCCCAACACTGAAAGAAACAAGCCTAAAACTTTCATGAATTAAAGGACTAAATTCTCCAACTCTAGTAAAACCAAGCTACATACATGTGGCTGTGAAGAGAGACATGGAGCTACACCATAAATCTCCTTTCCTCTCTGCTTTAGAAACAACAAATAAATGTGCTAAAAATATGTAATTATAAACCAGCATCTGGCAAAAATATACTGGGCACATTTTTCCTCCTGAGGGAAAAGAGTGACCGACGAGGTAAAGCTGGCAGTGGGAAAAAGGAAAAAGTCTAAAAATAGCACTCATGAGCAATTTAGAGTGACAAAATTTGAGATTTGAGAAGTGAAGATGAAACAGCATATTTTCCTTTGATCACACCAAAGAATCTTGTGTTTTATTACTGAATTAAAAAGTTATGAGTTACCTGCCCTGTCAGACTACCTCACACTGCTATTGGTGAAATGTTCTGCAGGGATTTTGTCTCTGTTCTGGTTAAACTCTCGGGCTTTTTTTTGGTGGAGTGTTGGTCATCATAGTAGCCAAAAATAGGTTTTAGAACAGACATAAAGGGGAAAGTGATGAACCCATCAAGTTACATTACGTCTTAGTGGTATAATATGCAAGATTTGTTGGTTTGCTGTTTGGAAATAAACCATTCAAAGTTTCAACAAGCAAGGAAGACAGAGCAGCTCCTAATTTTCTGATTGTTTCACAGCGGTTACGTTCTAATGCATAAATAAACACAGCACCACCTCTGCACAACCCTGCAGAAGATACCAAGCTCAGCCCCCGTCCTCGGTCAAACAGACACAGACCTGCAGCTCTTTATACATCCATGACACTGACGGGGAGCAGAAGAGGCAGCAATGTAACCTGTACACCATCACACACTTCTGATGGGTCATACCTGATGATTTGTTTGAGTCTGTACATTGTTTTTTTACTAAAATCTTGCGTATTAAAATAAGTAGAAATCAATCCTCATTTTTCTTGATAATGCAGCAGCATGCCTTATTCTCCACTTTTTCCAGGACACTAACCTCTAGAATCCAGTATATTGAACAACGTGATTTCTTTTGGAAGAGTGTTGAAATACTCTTATTGCACTGGCAGAGTTTTTTCCGCTTGATTTAAGAAAACAAGGTTATTAGGACTCAAATGTAGACTCCTGCAGTGAGATATTAAGCGATAAAGAAAAAGCTGATTCAGTTTAGTTTCTATTTCCCAGATTGACTGAGTCTTATTTCCATGTAGATGATGTAGCTGTCAGCATTTTCTGATATATTCACAGAAATGAACTTTCATTTGGTGTATTTTGACACAGTTACAGTTTGTGTATTGAACCTCTTGAACATCTCTGGAATATTCTTAAGACAAACATAAAGCCAAGAAAGTACAATGGAGTTTAAAAAGTGAGCAGAAGGAAGTTCTGTTAAGAATTTTTTTTTTCCCCTCAGCTTTTACAGTGTTTGACAGCAGAGTCATATTCCATCAAACGGCTAGCAGGGACTCAGCTGTAGCACGCCTGCTGAAAGTCTCAGTGAGTTTCTCAGCTGTGACTTTCTCCCAGCTGACAGATAAAATTTGTGGCATTTCTCTGTCACCTTATCGATCCGCCTGGTATCACTGTCATTTATGCAAACTCCTCCGAGGACATGGACTGATCGACCCGAGGAGATGAGAGAGGATCGCTGCCATCAGGCTCACACTCTCTCACTCTCTCTCTTGTCTCACACTCTTTTTCCCTCACACCGTCACACCTTAAGATGCACACACACACACACACACACACACACACATAGCAGATTTACCAGGACATTGAACCAAAAGAAATTGAAGCAAAGAACTTAAAATTCACCTTTCTTTTATCTACGTGATAGCATTGTATCTCTGACCTTTTCATGGCTAACAAGCGACTTTTTTCCCCTAACACACTAAGTAAATTTTCATTTGTTATTACTATGTACTTCATGAAAAGCTTGAAATGTGACATGACATGCAAAATATCCCAGGAGATCATGTTAAAGCTACGAAAAGCTGCACTAATCAATATCTAACAATGGATTAAATGACAGACCCACTCAGTTGCTTATGTTCCCATCAGTTTTCAGCTCATTGTTTTGCTTCTTCAGCAGCACCTTAATGCTTTGGCTTCCTGTAATTAGTGTGTCGTCTCTCGCAACATCAGGCAGCTGTTTTCAGAAAAAAAGAAGTCTTGATAAACCCACTGTCCTCTACCTGCTCAGCAGCAAACAGCAGAGAGCCACAGTTAGAGCTGGTGAACATAGTGGAGCATTTATCAGCTGAAGAGCCAGATATTTCCCTCAGGAGCTGGTGGAGACAAAAACAAAGCAAATAGGAGAGTGAATGTTGGACTGTTGATGTTGCTCCGTATCTGCTGGTTGTGTAAATAGGCAATCTGTTGCTGACACATTAGGCATAAGATCATTATGTGTCAGTGTCAGTGTGTGTACAGCCTGTTGTCTGTTGTCTCACAGGGTGTATAATCAAGTAGGCCTATATAATGAACATGGCAGATACAACCCTGCTTTGCACATGCACAGTGTCTCCTGCTGCGGTGCAGGGTTAAATCATAAGCTGAACTCTGTAGTGCACCTGCTGGCTAACCACACAACACCTTAACAGAGAATCATAATTCCACCTTAAGGCAGGATTTTCTTTGAGGCTGTGCGCAGCCTTAACAAGGCCACAGTCTGGGAGTAAGCCCTGCCTGCAAGGATCAGTTAAGGGGTAAGAAAGTCCTCTAAATCTTGTGTGCTATAGAACTCACAAAGCCCCAAAAGTCAGGATGGGTCCTCAGCTGGCCTTGACTGTGTGTGCCTGTGTGTTGGGTAGTAATTCAAATATTCAGAATGTTGTTATATAGCATGAAAACCACTTATATAAATCCCTGGCACGAATATGGTCGAATTCAAATGAACGTTTAAACCAAAATCTTGGCAGATATCTGCAGCCTCCCCTTTTTAAAAACAATATCGTCCTTTGGCATGTTGCTGCCTTCCGAGATTCAGTATTGGTTGATCCCTCGTGATGACAATGATGGCAATATTTGCATCCTTTGTCTCTCAGACCGACACATACAGACACACACGTCTGTCTCAGCCTCCTCGTCTCTGCGACCGTTTAACAGGCAAATTACCCTGATGAGTTTGGACACGGGTGAGGATCTTGACAGTCTTTGCCGGTGTATTATTTTGTTGTGTGTGCGTATCAGCATTATTATTATTGCATTTCACCCGCAGACGTGTGCTGATGACCCTCGGGACGTGATGGAGATTTTGGCTCTTCGAACTGTTCCTAAGCTGATGAGAGACCGAGCAGGCTGAAATATTCACTTGTGCGAGGGAAAGATTATTTTCTCGTGGCTTGTCTGTGATCTCGGACATTTCCTGTGAACATTATGAGCACCCAGCTCCCGGTATGAGCCGTTGCTACATTAATCTAAACAAGATAACGTGCGTGGAGCATTGCTACGACAGATGCCAGCTGTTGCAGTTTTCCAACAGTGATGGAAACATTTTGACGACATGTTGTTAATATCAAGTGAAGAATTGAAACTCACTCAGCCTGGAGTCTGCACACACATCTGCTTGTTTGTCTTTGAGATGCTTAAATAGGTTTGAATTATTTCCTCCTTTTGTTTGAAATGCTTCGTGACACCATTTCCATACTTGCTTTTGGTTGTCTATTCAAGTCACAGCGGATCCACATGTTGTTTATGTGATTTACTGTATCTGTCTTTCTCCTCCTTCTCTACAACACTTGTTATTATGCTGTTGTCATCAGACCTGGAAAAACCACATCTCCAGTATCATCCATCTACAATACCTTTGACACCTACTACCTACAGCGCTGTAGAGAAACAAGTACTGTCACGTTTTCAGAATTTTAGCATCAACTTGGTGCCAAAGTATCTGTTGTCGTCACATCTCTGCACCAAATACCTGCCCAACTAATGACATTCTCAGCAGTGCTAATCAGCAAGTAGTAAAGCTGCTGTTTAGTTTAGCATATTAGCATGCTAATATGCAAAATTAGGATGGTTGACATGATAAACACAACACAAGAAATGACCATGATCTCATTCACACTGACAGGTCAGCAAAATCAGCTGCAGGGTGTAACTCCTGTGGCTGAGTACCTCCTGATTATAACGTGTCTCTGTTTCTCTCTCTGTGTGGCTGTCAGCAAAAAACAAGGTGTGTGTGTGTGGGGAATAAACAAATAGGAATTTGAAGAACACCACCACTTGTCAAACTAAATCCTTTCATCTCCTAGCAAGGCATGGCGAGGCATAAAAAGTGGATGTCATTGTTTCAAAGGAAGCGTTTGCCCCCCTTTCTCTCTCCTCTTTTTCTCCACAGCTCCCTTTTCTAATTCTGTTGACGGACTTTGGTCCAGAGTAAACAAAGGCTCTTTAGCACCGTGGCACAGTTCAATGTGCTGAATTATTGACTGGGTTTTTCAAAGAGGCAACACATAGCTGTGTTTCTCACGGCAGGGAGAGGAGCATGGGGAAGAGTGTCTCATGGTTTTTCATGTGGAAATGTAAAATCCATTTCTCTCTCCTCTCTCTGCCTGTGAGGAGGGGATCACTGTGCTGTCAGATTATGGCTCTCTGGATGACTGCATGTATTTTTGGGACGGATTTAAAGGTCAATCTCATGCACAACAGTTTGCTCGTGTTATTTTTATCCCCGGGAATACACAGCAACAACCAATTTCTAATTTATGACTGTGGGGCATCGCTGATGCTTCTGAGCTAATACTAGAAACATGAAGGCACGGACTGGAATATACTGTACACAGGCTGATTAGCATCTCTGCCTGCTTCGTGTCTTCATTACATTTGATCTGTAAGCTGATTTAAGGAAATACATAATGTAATAAATGATTAATGTGAAGTGTGACAAGGGTTTTTATCGTTTGCCCACAAGTCAGCAGCCAGAGCAACATTTAAACAGAAACCTGCAGTGAAATTTTATTTTCTTTGCTCAAATTGATCCGTTTAATTAAATTGCTCAGAAATTAGTTTTGTATAACCTTGCCAGTCCACATAAATGCATTTTTTATAATGGTATGGAATAAAGAACTTTTGGTTTATGATACTATAAATGCTGAATAAGAAGCTTTTCTACCCTGTGAAGAATAAATTTAAAAGGTATTGAATGTCGGCTCCTAGCTAAAAAAAAAAACCCATCAATATCATCCCTCCTTTCATCTTACTGTTTTGTTATTCTACACTCATGTTTTCCTCACTATACCTTCACTCTTGTTTACATTTTTTTTCCTAGTGGCCGCTTTAAAACATATATCCAACGCTGAGGTCACAGTTCAAGCTGCTGATGTTTCCTCTCCTCTCTGTCTGCAGGTTATCTATGCACTGAACACGAAAAACGACGAGCACGAGGCGGCCATCGCCACCCTGAAGGAGGCCCACGAAGAGGAGGTGCAGCAGATCCTCTCCTGAGACCAGAGAGAAGATACTACAGGTTCATGCTCTCTTCCTCAGTTAGCCTCACTTTGCATTTATTTTTTATCACTAAGAGACCCTGCTGCCTCACTTTTAAATTCAAAGCCGATGTTCTCTGAGTGAAAGCATCCCCTCCACTTTGATGAGAAAAGTCAGAGAAGTTGACTTTCTTCATGTGATTTAGATGGAAGGGAGCTGACTTGCAGACATTTGAAGTGAAGACAGAAAGCAGTTTTGTGGTTGTGGATGAATATTCATTTTAATAAGTGAAATAATCAGTTGCTGCGATGTGTGATCAGAAAGCTTCCAGACTTTGCCTACAACAGGCAAAAAAATGTACCTGATTTAGATTTGGCTGCTGTTCCCTTCAAAGTATTCACCTTGTACACTTGGTGCTCTTGACTCATGGGAAGTCCTGTTCTGTAAGCACGTCAAGCACCGTCTGACTCGCGCTGGAGCTCCTCCACTGTGGTAAAACAGCAACCCTTCAGCCTGAAGAGGAAGAAGTCAGAGGGAGCCAGGTTCAGTTACCATTGCACCACAGTTCAGTGTCCTCGCTCAGATGCTTCAGAACGGTGCAGTAGAACTCGGCATTAACAGTCTGATCCTAGAAGATAAATTCACAGCACACAACCCGTGAATGTCAAAGTAAGAAACAAAACGACTTCAGTCTTGAGACTGCTCCTCCACTGTGAAGACTCTGGTCGTAGCCATAGACCTCATCACCTGTTATGATGCTTTTGGTTGCACTTCATCTGTAAATGCATGTTATTACTGATGGAATGACTGACAACTCATGGTGGCTTTGATTCCCTTTGGTCAACGAGAGTCATATTGAGGTTGAGATGAGACAGTATTACTGTGTATCTTACCGTCATCTACAGCTGACACACACTAAACTACATTATTCTTCTGTATCTTAACTCATAGCAGCTGATCCACTGCAGAGCCAGATTTACAACAAACTCATCAATGTTTAAACAGCTAAATATGAATATGTCACCATGCCATGAACAGCTTTAACATATCTATACAGATATTTAGATGCGATACCTCACACAGTCTGCCACAGGGGAATGTTTACTGGTGTACTTTGAATATAATCCAGTGAATTTAATGCACCCATTTAATCTTTTAATTTTCTTTTCATAATGAACCAAATCAGGGAAAAATCATCAGCCAGTCTATTCAAAAATGAGATTCTAATTAAAGCTGGAATCCATAATGTTTATTTACCGTCACCAAGGAGACGTTTATAGTATATTTTCTGTCCTGTTTGTTGGCAGAATATGTAAAACTGTCAGCGAAGTTTGATCTTCACATGTATCCTATGAATGTATGTGCATTTAGTCATCGAGGGAGATGCTGATTAAACATTTTCGAACACTCTCTGTCAGTAAAACAATGAGTTTGGAGGACGCGGCCTGCCTAACTGAGTCCTACACGTCTGTTTCAGTACAAGAGTAAGATCAGCGATGAGATGGACCTGAAGAGGCGGATCCAGTCTCTGGAGGAGTCCATGGAGCTCCACGAGAGGATGAAGAGACAGGCGCTGGCTGAGTTCGAGAGCTACCGTCAGAGGGTGGAGGACATGCAGCTCTGCACTGAGGCTCAGGTAGACGGAGGAATGGTGTGGTTGTGTCTGTGTGTGTGTGTGGTAATAGGCAGCTGTGCCCTGCAGGACGCTGCCGTCACAGCAGCGGGTAATCAGTACTGATGTCTGTTTCTCTGTCCTGCTGTGAGGCTGGAGAGTCGCTCTCTATCAGCATCACCTCTTTCTGTTGGTCTGGACATTTGACTTCTGTAGTAGTAGTAGTAGTAGTAGAAATAGTAGTGACCAGGGCTCCTTTACACCTTATGTCATGTTAGATATCAGATTAAAAGACGATGAGATTTGATACCTACATGCATCTCTGTTGGCCTGATCACAAATATGATTTTGTACTGTCTTCGTCCTCTCATGCAAATTAGTGTCAGCCCCTGGGATGGTGGTAATTCACCTGAAGCTGTTTGGCTGCTAATTAACACCAGAAGAATAATACCCATAAACTAATATAGTCAAGAGGATGATACCAACACAGATCAGTCTGTGGTCAAACTGATCAGGGATCAGAGAAACGCTCCAACAGCGTGGTGCATCTCCTGTTGCTTCAGGTTAATGAAACTAATAAATAGTTAATCCTATAATATAAACATTTGCAGGTGCATGAGGTAACACTGTAAGTAAGTGCCTGTAGTTCTTCATTTTATTTTTTGAGAAAGGGCTAGAGAAAGATGAAGATATATATTTAGACAGAGTAAGGGCACGTTAGGTGAGTGAGTACTCTTAGAAGAGGAAGGTTTTTGAGGACATACCGACCTGACCGAATCGAGTCTGGTAACTCATTCCACCACAGTGGCACCACACAGGCTAGAGAGCACGTCACACTGCTCCTGAGGCGGTTTAACAATTGGATTTCAGTCTCGAAGCGTCTCGAATGCCTCTTGGATGCTCTCACACTTTTTTGATGTCTGATAGCTGTCCAATTTCCCCATGACACAAGAAGTGTAAATTATTTTCTTCACCACATCTGTGTTGTGTATTAACTTCTCTTATATTAACTCCTACTGAGGGGGATGTAACCATAAAGTAAACAGACCAAAAACAAGCTTTATGATTTGAGTTTTTTCCTGTGGTAATGGCAGGGGAGTTCTGTACCACTCCTCACGTCATGGTGTAATCTGCCTCTGCAGCATCTATCATTTATCAGGACAGCAGTGTGTGTGCACTTACAGTATATAAGCCAGTGTGTATGACCTTTTCCTTGTGTGTGCGTATGGAAGGCGGTGAATGCCGTTACAAATCGATACAGTAGTTGACAGATGAGATGGATGGATGACATTATTGTGTATAGATTCATACACAGAGGGTGGAGGATGTGCAGCTCTGTGCTGAGGTACGAGGGAGGGGGATGGAAAAACAACTGGGTGGATGATTTTGACTGACACTCAAAGACAGAACATGCGTAGTGCTGTCATAAGAGCGCTCTACCTGACGCTGCTACTGACCTTGATATACTGGAAAACGCTGTCAGTCACACACTCCGACTGCTCTCATGTCGGCATCTCTAAAACCAGCAGCTCTCCACTCCCTCTGACCTCGGCTTATAAGAAAATTCTCCCGTTATCTGATCCCAGAGCTGCTTTAGAGCTCCGTGTTGCACAAAATTCCACCATTCATATAAATGTTTTGAGCTCGTTTTCAGGTACAATTTGCACCTAGTAGTTAGTGCATGTGAATGTGTAATTATCTGCTGCTTTAGTAAATGAAATGCTAATTTCAGACTGTGCAGCCAAATTAAATGAAAGGCATAAGTCTGTATGGAAATCTGGCCCTCAGAGGTGACTATTATTTGTCTCACCTGCTTCAGTGAATGTAGAGAAGTACTGGGATATTTGTATCAATACGTGCTTGATTGATGCTGACATGCTACATCAATGCAGTATAATGGTTTTCTTGTTATATTTGGGCATTGACCTATTGCTTTCTCTTCAAACGGTTGGTTTCTGTTTAGTGTGCTCGGTGGTTTTCAGTGCTAATTTAGAGCAGGCAGGTTGGCAGCCAGAAGGTCAAATTCCCCTGAGCCAGTACATCACCACCTGGCTTGGAGCTTTTAAAGAGTTTACCCACTGTGTAAGAAGCCTACAAACCCATAAATCAATCCTCCTGTTAGCTCAGCCCTTTCATTCCTGTCTTCTTTGGCAGCACACGCAGCGTGTGGTGTCCATGTCGAGGGAGGTGGAGGAGATGCGGCGGTCCTTTGAGGAGAAGCTGCGCACGTTCAGCCAGGCCCAGGCCCAGTTTGAGCAGGAGAAGAGGGCCGCTCTGGAGGAGCTGAAGGCCCAGCACAGACAGGAGATCCAGGAGCTCCTCCGCAGCCACCAGAGCCAGAACGCAAACTACAGTAAAGACCAGGAGAAACTGGGGCAGCTCCACAAGGCTGAGGTAACACACTAACTACAGCAAAAGTAGAGCAGCTCCTGAAAGCCAAAGCACTAAACTAAATCACGACAGGGAAGACCAGAGGAAAGTGGGACAGCAGTGATTACTAAGTTATTAACTGTTTGTGAACTCACCTGCTACATCAGCTGTAGAGTACAGCAGATCACAGGTGTCGGGAAACACTGTTTACAAGTAGTTTTATCACCATTCACCAAATCACTAAAGGGTGTTTCAGACTCTGCCGAAGCCGAGCTGTCGTTAACACGTTGTACTGATTTGTTACAGGTGGATTCTTTGACAGAGCGGGTGGAGGAGCTCAAACAAGACAAGAAGAGACTGGTGGAGGAGTATGAGGCCAAACTGAGCAAGGTACTGTAGCCGCTGTAGAGGACATCTGCTGTTTAATTACATCTCTGCAATGAGTCTGTCTTACACAATATTGACTGTTTTTATGTGAATTATATTAAGAACACCATGGTAATTATTTTTCTTTGAAACCTGCATCATGTAGTCATTCATATGGAACCTCAAGTGCATTATTCACATGTTTTCTGCAGTTGGAATAGTAATTCATGGTCAAAGCCTCCATTTTAATGACTGTATGTGGCATTGCACAGATTCAAAAGGTATATTTGTGTTTTAATTTCACTGTACGCAGCTGTGTACGCACAATATCTCATCTGAAATTACTAGAATTGTTTCCACTCCAACGTCCTTGGATAAGTGATGGTTAAAAAGGACAGAAAATTGGATTCATTGTTGCTCTTATGTTGGGCTGTGATCTGCAGATTCGTGCAGAGCAAAAGCAGGATGGCACAATTTAAGTACCACATTTAGAAGCTATTAATTTCAGTAGAACCCCATCCTCACTGACAGTGAGCACTGCCAGCCAGCTCATTTTGGCTTCAACTTTCGCTTGCGTTGATTGTTTGAGCATGAGATCGCATTATGATGAGAAAGCTTTTCAAACTATCCGAATGCACTCCAAATTTCCATGAAGAGAAAATGGGGGGGGAAAAGTAAAATGAAGCAGAGGCTTGAGGCTTATTGATTTATGTTTTATACCTCCATTAAGCTGTTTGGATTTAGGGGTTTTCAACAGTGATGGATAGTTTCACACCAGTTTGTCCGTCCCCAGGCTCAGGCCTTTTATGAGCGCGAGCTGGAGGCCATGAAGAGAACCCAGCAGCTGACCGCCGACAACCTGTTGGCATGGAAACGCACCGAGGCGGAGCTGCGGCGGGAGTTCCAGACTCAGGAGGCGGCGCTACAGAAGACCCTCGGAAAGCTGAGGGCCGAGCTGGCCAGGGTATCGGACGAGGCCCGGGAAAACCGGGAGAAGTCCCACAAGCTCCAGGCGTCACTCACCACTGCAGAGAGCACCATCAAGGTGAACCTGACGCCCAGACAGCTGGTCTTTGAGCCACATACTCACAGGGATGATGAAACAGAACCATAACATCCGTTTAATAAAACAAAGTCTTAAATATGATTGGTCATATTCTGATGCAGTTTTTATGGACAGCCCACAAAATATGTCCTCTGTAATAGATGATAAAACGAAGATATAAAATATAGTGGTTATATGGGACAAAAAGATATAAAATTCTAGAAATATCCACTTTACTCATCACAGATTAAATTGCTTAAAGTGCCTTCATTTAACTGTCACTTGTCAAAACCCTTGGCCTGAGACGATTTCTGACTGTAACCACCATCCAATCATTAAACATCCAGACAGCAGAGATAAAAGAATGTTGTATTTCTAACCAGGCATCCATTTTATTTAGCAAAAAGTCCATTTTAATTAGTACTTTATTATTTGCTGCACTAATAGTAGAAAATATAACCATATCTTTTAGAAATAGCCAAGGTAGCATTTGATTTACTCCACACTGCCCAGTTTTTTCTAAAGGTGTGTTCAGACAGAAAATGAAGCTTCTCCAAAGGTTGATCTTCCAATCCTTGGGTGAACCCCAAATTGCTCCTGATGGCTGTTCCATCAGTGTGTGAGTGTGTGTGAATGAGCTGTATGAATGTATGAATGTGTGAAAGGGTGAAGGTAAAGCTCTTTGAGTAGCCGACAAGACCAAAAAAAGCACAGTCCATTTACCGTTTACATACAGGCATTGAGTGTATAAAAAATGTCTTTCCAATAAAAATAATAATAATAATAATAAAAACAAGGAATCCCCGAATCCATCCTGTTTCCTTTCACTTCTGTATTCATCACAGAAAAGTGTGACATGCAAAAGCTGTTTCTAAACTGCCACACTGACAGAGTCCATCTGGATGTGCCTGTGACTTTAAGTAGCTGCCTGGGCCCAAGTCTCAGCCTAGTTAGAAGCTTCCTCACAGAACTCACAAATAACCTTTTCTAAAAATTCACGTCAAATCTTGTCTTTCTGTGCAGTCGAAGTTTTACATCGCATGGAGTCGTAACTGGCTGCTAGATGGAGCCATGTTTGGCAGCCTGGTTTTTCCTCAGTCATTAGATTTAGATTTTTTCTGGAGTAATTAGACAATAATTAAAATTTTAACAGCTGCTGGGATTGCAGAAGTTTGTAAAGACTGATCAGATACATTAGAAGTAACTTTTTGACACCCTGGCTTTATGAGTGTGAGTAAGATCAGATACCTTATGGAAAAAGATCAGTCTGGAGGTAATGTCTGCATTTTGTGTGGTGTTTTATTTATCTCTAGTACTTTTTTTAAATTGTACTCTCTGAGTTGTGTAAGGTCTTCACCCATGATTAATCCACCGTTGAAAATAAAATTGGCATGTGTGCTCCGGGGGAATTGGTTAAGTAGGTCTGTTTTGTTGTTGTGATATGCTCTGCAGTTTGTGTGAAATTATCACTGATTGCACAGGAGACAGGAAGGGGGTCGTCCCCCCGCCGTCTCTTGCCGTGTTACTGAGGATATGATCAAGGTCAGCAGTGGTTGTGGTGTGCCTGGAGTTAATCATTTCATTAGTTATCAGAGCAATTAAGTGTAACCCAGATAAAGAAATGACAACACAGCTACAGAGCAGGGAGCGCCAAACCAACCTCACTCGAGCTTTTCTAAATTCTCTCATTTGATTCAAGATACAAGACAAGATATCAGAGGGTAGAAACAATCTGATCTTTGACTGTTTTTGTCTTTCAGAGCTGATATGTTGTATTGTTGCCAAGGTAATATCACAATAATCTCTTAATAACAGCCTCAGTCCATGAACATATCTCTTAATCCCTCAACTCCTGCTGAGAGTTTGTTGTTGAGAGATAATAGATTTTAATTTAACCTTAACAAGCTCACAGTAGATGCTTTAATGTTTGGTTTGATCATGACAGAACACGCCTTGTATCATGTTCTTCCTCTTGCCTATAGTTTGTAATCATGTGGTTTCTATATGTGTAGCATTTTGCTCAGGCAGAGTGACATTTTTAGACTCTCTTCACTAAATTTCTTTTCACTCTGGAAAATTAAAATGTTGCACCAAATCAAAATGTTCCCTACTCTCGGGAGGCATAATTACTGTACTGGCATACTTCATGGGTAGAAATACTAACTTCAAATATCGACTTAACTTCAGTGTAAAGCACTCGTGGTTGGTGTCAGGATGCCACCGCTTCCTGCTTCAGTGTTCTCTGTCATACTCCTTTAGCTTATGATTTAGTAGGCAAATCTCCAGAGAAATGCAAGCAAATGATCACTTGGAGTAACTGAGACAGACGTAATTAATGGCTGACTGTTCACAAGCTTCCATAGGAATATGCATGCCAAAAATTACAAATTATCCCCCAAGTGAAATACTGCACTGAAGCGATGTTAAATTGTTGCTGTCACTGTCTCTGGACTAAATACTTCACTCTCAGGTAAAACCTATCTGGACTGGTTGGTGGAAGCTTTTAGTGAGATAAAACAATAAATCATCTGAAGCACAGTTTTCAGGGCCTTTTATATTTAAATGCTAATGCAGTATTCAGCCAGGTCCAATAAGGATGATTGACACAAGTGAGGCTGTGTGTGTGATTTTTGATTTTTTATGTGTTTAAATATGATTAGGGTTGAATCACAGGTAATGACTAAATGTCAGCAACAGTGCGATTCTTCTTTTAGTCCAGATAAATCAGCAAAGGTACAGTTAATTAAGCTATTTTTACCTTTCTCCAACACCAGACACACAGCCACAAATGTACACTAAACTTGTCTGGTCACCTATTGGCAGAATGTATTTCTGAGCCATTAATCCAAACTTTACTGGAAAGCAGTGTCACTTTCAACTCTTCTGTTTCTACCACTTTTCCTCTACTGAAGTTAGCGTGCTAGCCAGTTAGCCCTGGCCCATGCTTGTCCAGTATATAGTCAGTCCAACATGAGAGCATGAAGCGCCGGCCAGAAGGCGTATTCTAACCTCTTGTCTTGTAAACACAACAATGGCTGAAGATCTTGGCAAGTAAGCAGCTGTTAATGCTAACGTTAGCTATGTAGCGATAGCAAAAAAGTCCATTTATCTTTACCAATTGTAACTGTCTGACACCAACTCTAAACCCAAACTTAACTCAAATTTAGCATTCATCTTAATGCTAACACAAAGTGTTATTGGCAAAAACAGTTTATTGATCCCACTAACAAGTATTGAGACCTGATTCTTTATGTCTTGCCTTTTATGTCTAATAGCTATTTAAAAGACATCTATTAGCCATTGGATGGTGTGTTCCTCTACAACCACGTAGTTTAGCAGACCACATATACTATCCTGCTGTATTATTATATTCAATAATGTTATATTTGATCTGTGTATTAATCCACAGCTGAAAATAGTCCCCAGCTAATGCACTATTTACTCCTCTTTAAGCAATGTTTGCTAAAATTAGTAATACCCAGGGGTTTTAAGAAATTACTGAGCCCTTTTTAAAACATGAAAGTACACAATCGTGACTTGTTTTCAAAGAGTAACATCAGTAGGAACAAATTAAAATAACACTAGACTTCCCCTTCAGCAGCCTTTTGAAGACGTTAGGACTCAAAAAATGTACTCACTTTCCCAAACTGTCATCACCATCACTGTCACATAACATACAGTAACGCAAACACCCACAGAGACAATTATACTCTTGACTTTTTTTAAGGATAACTTTAACCATCACAAAGGCATAGGTAGCCAATTTTTACCCAAACTTTTACATAACATAGCTCTAACCTCAACTCTAAAACCAAGTCTTACCCTCAGACAACCCGGTGAAGAAGTGAGGATCAGACAAAATGCCCCCATGTCCCCAAATAATTATAAATCTCCAAGGTTTAAAAATCCAAACTCGTCCTCACAAAGATGCACAAGATGCTCGAAACAGTCTCTCTCTTTATGGATCTCTTATCTGAACCTAGCGGTCACAGTGTGCAATTACCTGCCACAGGCTCATCAGGAGATCAGCATGCTCACACACATACACAACACGTACACACTGTAAAACACACACACACATTGAGTCTTAATTTGTGTGCGACTCCTCAGTGGTTATTATCATACTGAAGTTTCATTGTCTTAGCTGCAGCAGCAGTAATTAAGTTTGAGGCAGACCATTTGATGGGATTGAAAGATGTGAAATTGCCTCTCATGAGTTCTTTCAGAGAGCTAAACCACACAGCTACTGTACTGTGTGTTCGTGTGTGTGTGTGTGTGTGCACGTCAAATCCCTCCCCGAAGTCTAGTTCTTATTAATTGAGCAGCAGTCAGCATTTACATACTTGATCTTCATTAGTACGTTACCAATATGCCTCGTACCATGAGTTTGACAAACTAGCTGTGGTCTGAAAGCTGTAAACAGCTACAGATTATGCAGCTGCAACATGATTGTAACATAAACATACACCAGCTTTTTTTTAACTCAAGTTAAATTCATCAGTATATTGAAATGATTTATCAGTTATAAAACACATAAACTCTCTGTCTCAGTCTTAGAGCTGTGTTTTTTTTCGTCTTCCACTCATCTGTCTCTTCACTTCTTCAGATATGGATGCGTCCAATCCTTTTTCTTTTATAGAGACGTTTTGTTAGCAAACGGTTGCTTTTTTAGATATGGAACAAAGTTATCTTTCGTTTCGTCATATTTCTGGGCAAAAGACATGTATAAGTAAATATCCTCTCTCCTGTTTTTGGTGTCCACCAACTCCTGAGGGAAATATCTGACTCTTTAGCTGCTAAATGCTCCATTATGTTCACCAGCCTGTCGCTAACTGTGTTGGTCTCCTGTGGCTGAAAACAATGCTATGAAAGTGATGAGACCGAACCAAAACAGTAAAGTTGTGGGCCAGCTAAACAATGAGCTGAAACTCACTATAAAGCTGAGGGAGGCACACATGCAGGTAATAATACTCTGTAGGTTTCACACATTGTTCATGCGAAAATATTGATTATAGCACAGAATAACATCACTTAAGGAGGATTTACAACCAAGCATGATCGCTCATTTTGCTCAGAAGGACAAGGGCTATTAATATGTAGACTGACAGCGAGATACACCAGTCTGTTCATGTGCAAGAGTCACTTAAAGAGTGAGTAAATTTTAAGCGCATTCCTCTCTCCACGGCTGTTTGAGTCAGATGTGGCTGCCGTGTGTTAACAGACTTTTCTCTCGTCTCCTCTGTCCCGTGCTTGATTTGATTCCTCTCCAGGACCTAACCAAGCAGCTGGATGAGGTGACCCAGAACTCGGAGATTGTGGAGATCCGTCAGAAGGAGGCTGAGTGTGAACTAGAGGCAGCCAGAGACCGAGTTCAGCAGCAAGCAACCGAAATACTGCTCAAAGCCAGTAAGACCCTGAACCATCCTCCTCTGTTCTCTTCTCCTCTCACATGTGAAAAAGCGAGTGAATACGTGCACCTATACCCTCAAGACACATCCTGGATTTGTCGTGCAAACACAAACAGCTCCTCTCATCTCGTCTTAGGCATCATGGTCTGTTAACACTTTAATGGCGTATCGCTGTATATCCGAGCTAATGGTATTCCCAGTGAGAGGCAGAGGAAACTCTTCTCACATCAGTTATGCCCAGTTTAAGTCGTGTGTCTGTGTGTGCTCGTGTCGGGTAGATTGTTGCATGTTAGAATCTGATTTAATATCTCCTGATGTCCCTCCGTCAGTACTTTGTGCAACAATATTGGATAAACATCACTGTCTGAAATGTGTGAGCAGCAGCAGTAACTTAACACAGAATTATGCTCAGCCCATTAGCTCCTATGAGCTCCTCGTGCCCAGTGAGAATGTTTCATCACTTTCCACCGGAGCTGCTTGTATGTGAGAGAGACAAATACGATCCAGCTGGTAAATGCAGCCATGACAGCCGCATTTATCAGCTAGTACAGTATGCAGTATGCACCAAAGGTTGTTTTTGGAGGTTTGTAGTAGCCTACAGTGCATTAAAGGAATATTCCAGTCCAATATTACAGTTTGGGTGTTATTTAGCCATCATTTTCTATTAGTTAGTTACATGCATGAAACATGTTGATTTACAGAAATGACAAAACTTAGACCTTAAACTGTCTTTGACTGAGTTAACTGTTCCTAACAACCTCTACTGCAGCTTCTGTGTCGACTGGAAATGGCATCAGGGTGTTGGATATGTCACTCGCTATTGATTAGTTTGGGCAAAACAAACCAAAATAATCCCCTTCTAGCAAGAAATGGTCAAACACAATATCAGGCTGAGCAGATTTACTCCACTGACAAAACTCATTGTGAATCCAGGACCAAGCTACCACTCGAAATTCGCTGACAACCGTTTTACTCGGCTCATGTGTCGGCTGCAGGAATGACAATACGCTCCCCTGTTTGCATCCCTCTCACGCCCGTCGTCTCTGCCTCCGTCATAGGTCAGATAAGCAGCCTGCAGGCCACCCAGATGACCCAGGAGGCAGCCATCAGGGACCTGGACAACGAGCGGAGCCGGCTGAAGGACAAGGTGCTGAGGATGGAGGAGGAGAGGGAGGCTCTGCACAGCCAGAGCCAGGCTATGGACGAGAGACAGAAACAACAGATCCAGTCCCTGGAGAAGGTGCGTGAGTTGGGTGGTGGTGTGTTTTGTATTTGTCTCAGGCTGGGATAACTGTGGTATGAATAGCCAATAAGTCATCAAGATGCTGTGACTGAACTTTTCTGCATGCTTTGCTCCAGACCTGTTTATCATCCTTTTCTGTGCTCATAGTTTGGCACATTAAAAATGCCACTTTAGACTTTTAAGATATCTCTAGCAAGTGATTAGGATGCAAGTTTGAGTCCACAAGATATATTAGTGTCCTGTTCCATAATTTCAGAGACAGAGAAGCTGCATTTTCACATTAAAGAAGAAGGAAAAAATCAGAAAGTTTGTATTTTCTGCCTTTCCTGTGTGACCTGATGCAGCATTACCTCATCTGGGTCATCAGTCATCGCTGTCATCATTCTTTCTCCAAAAAACTCCCCAGTAATCCCCACAATTCAGCTTTTTGGAGAGAAAAGCCCAAAAGAGAAAAGTAAAAGACCATTTGTTTGGGCTCTGAAGCAATTCTAATACTTACTTGCCCAAAACTGAGAGGAGAACTGATTTATTCCTTCCATTCTGTTTGGTATTTCTTTTTTTTCTTATTTATTTTAGTTCTGCAACACTGAATTTTCTCTGAATCCACAGAGCCAGTAATCCCCCTGTGTGCTCTTGTGAGGTTTTGCCTAAAGTCAGATATAGAGGAGTATTTGACATGAATTATTGATACATTTCAGGAAGTTCTTCATAGAGAACACTAAATGTTTAGGCATGAGCATATAGCTGTGCAGTATGCATAAAGACTCCCCCTCTTTTTCTGTCTTTCTGTCTTTCTTTACCTCCCTGAACCTCAAGTTACTTTCATTCTTCTGCTAAAACAGGTTTCCTCAGATTAAGAGGTAAATCAATCCGATGTATGCAACAAAGTTTAGAGTCTAAAAATGGACCTTTAATCATCAAACAGTTGAAAGAGTCAAACCTGTCGATCACTGCATTTACAAACTTTGAAAAAAATAAAAAAGCGAGTTGCTCCTCTTTTTAAAAACCAAGAAACTTAAAGGTCAGATGATTTAAGGAACAGTGTAGTCAGCAGCCAACAGTAAATGTCAAGTGTTGCTGCTTCATGTGTGTTTTCCCATCTATCTCTGACATTTGTGCAGTGTAATCCTCTGGGAGCTGGGAGAGTTCTCCCACTGAGCGAGGCTGCTGCGAATCTCAACGTCTTCCCGAGGATAACAGAAGATCTCGCACTGCTTAAACTTGGCGGCACCTTTCTGTTACAGCACCAACGTCTCTTAAACCTGCTTTAAACGGATCGTTCACAAAAACTAGAAGAAAAAAACAAATCTTAGTTTTCTATAGCAGAACTTTTTTGCACTTATTAGTTGCTTTTGGCTCAATTGTGCTTGAAAATAAGCAACATTAGCAGACTAGGAAAGAGAGAACACTTCAGATAATGTTAGTGGTCTGACTTAATTATAGAAAGTTGTGGAAAAGTCATTACATTAATGGGAGGCTTGGTTTTCTTTCCCCTTCTCTCTTATTACCATTGTCTTTTCCCTCATTTACTTTTTTTCCCCTCCTCGTCGTCTCTCAACAAAAGGAGAAATTAGCCTCCCAGGATGTTTTCCAGCCCTGTTGTTCATGTCTCACCGCGGAGATGTTTTCCCCTCAGGTCTGTTTGGCCATATGATATCACAGCAGTCTCGCTCAGTTCGAACAGTTTGATGGACGGCTCTTGGTGGATTTCCAGCACAGCCCTTGGTTTGGAGCAGTTATTGCATACCAATACGACCGCATCCCCGGTGGCATATTAAAGTTTTTTCATGTTGCTGCCAGCGCCTGATCATCTGCCAGATACCAACTAGTTTTAATGTGACTTATAAAGGCTAAATTAAATATAAATTGTGCATGTTTTAGGTCATGTTATGTATATTGCCAGTGACAGACAGCTGTGAGATGCGCTGGTCAATTAGTCTCAATGATATTAACAAAATTAAGTTTTAATGCTGATGCTGCTGTTAAGATTCAAGGAGCCTTTTTGCAGCAGCAGGTGATAAAGGAAGGAACACAATATTCACCTGAATATGCCCGAGATTCAACATTTTGGCAGTCGAACATCTTGTGTAAGCAAAAAGTAACAAGTGTTAAAGCAAAAACTTGAGACTTAAAGCACTTTCATGTTGTTTTTATTTAGATGTAGATGTGCAGTGGATTGTAAAACAGAAATTGAGGGAAAAGATATCTGCAAGTGATTCTGAATCTTATCTCATTAGCAGTCAGATAATCTGTATACACTCGAACAGGAAATATCCTCACAGAGAATTTGTTGGCTTACTTTACGAGTCTTTTCCTGTGCCTAATGTCAGCTCAAGTAATAGATATAACTACTCCCATGTGGCTTTTCTGGCAAGATTTGGCTAATTAACATTTTGTTAAACCCCTGCAATGAAGAAACAGCTGCTCCCCTGATTAAACTCAAAGTAAATGAGCTACAGATTATTTTTTTTCCTTTTTCAGTTTCCCAAGAAAAATCACTGTTTTCTGTGACCTTAGACTCAATTCATACTGTATCAGCAATTCAGTGACAAACTGGGTGCACTGTTACTTGGTGTAGACGGCATTTGTTCTTGCCCGTCTGCTCGTCCTTCTGTTACACAATATATAGAGCTTAGTAACAACTTAAATCAGCAGGGCTTCATTCTTTCTCCTCTGTGTCCTCTAAGCCACATTTTTTGGCTGTTATCCATCCCTATATTTTACCACTTTCCTCATTTTTGTCCCTTCCAGTTTGAAATATTAGGGCTGTTCTTTTCTGGTGCACACCATCCAATATAACGACTGCTCCTCTTATCCAAAACTAATAACTATCTAATCATTATGCAGCACACTTTCAATGTATCCCCTCTCACAAACAATAATTTTCCAATCATAGTTTATCAACTGTAACTAGGCCTTTCAATCTTTGATACATCTCTGTTCATGGGGCTCTAGTGACATATTTTCTGCAAACATTAGCACACCTGGCTAACTAGCTTACAGAGTTCAAGCTAATGTTTGAGGCTCTCTCCTACTTCTTATTAGACTGAGAAAAGTTAACACCGGAGCTAACCCAGCCAAAATTATCTAAGCTAGCATTGTGTTTGCTGAACACATTGGTTAATCCAAATTTGAACAATAAAGCAGAAGTTTTCACCTCTTTGTTGTTTGTCCAAATATGTTTTTCTATATTTTTAAATATGTTGCTTAGGACCTCTTAGTGTTAGCGTGAGTTTTCTAGCATGAGCTCATGCATATAGCCATGGAGTGGATATAAAAAGTTCTTGTTAAATGGTTTTAAAAGAAGTCAGCTGGAACCATTTAAAAAATCTGTTTGACTTTTTCAGACAACTCATGGAGTCGTCTTAATTAGCTAGTTACAGCTGGTAACATCGTCTAGCGCCTGGTCATTCCACATGACAACAGTTGCTGGCTGTTGGTTTCTTTCTGTGTGAAATCGAAGACCCATTGTTGCAAAGAATAACCGAGATTTTCAAGTGCTAAATCTGCCGCCGTTATCAGCTCGACAGCCGTAGCAACAGTAACTAAGAGGGCAGGGGCTTAGCAAAAGGTCACTTAACTGCATCAGTCTCTCCTGATGCTGCAGCAACACCACCTCCATTTAGAGTCATGATGACGGTAAGAGTTATGTTGCTGACTGATTATAGGCTTCGTAGCTCCACAATCAATAACCCCTTTATCAATAATCCCAGACGAAGTGTGCTCTAGAGGCTTCTGTCTTCAGCTACTGAGTGATAGCACTGTAGGAAAACAAATTTGAGCGTGAGGTGGTGAGAGAGACGAGAATAGAGAGACAAAATTTCAGATACAGACAGACAGAGTGTGGTATTGATTCCTTGGCTGTCTCTTAGTAAACACTGGCAATATGGCAGAATAATACAGCATATGGTGTGAATGTCAGCCCAAGCTCTGTGGTGTGTGTGTGTGTGGTGTGTGTGTATTGTCTATCACACCACACACCTCTCTGAGCATATTTGAAATGTGTGTGTGCATGAATATTTATTTTCTGTGCTTTGTCAGACCCTGCACGAGGAGAAGGTGTCCCACGAGAAGGATATGAACAACGTGCGAGCTCGATATGAGGAGGAGGCCAGCCAGATGAAGGAGAGCCAGGCTCGAGCTCTGGAGGAAGTCGCCAAGAAGCACAGAGTGACCCTGGAAAACGCTCTCAACAACGCCGAGAAGGACAAGAACCGCCTACTGGCTGTGAGTATACAAACACACTAACACCCTGTATTAAACTGTATATCCTTAAAATCTACGTGAGAACCTCTAATGAGATTGAGGCTCTCACTAGCTGATGATTATGAACTCTACCTTTCAGTCAATATTTGTTGTTCCTGCTTCAATGAAAACAAAATATTCCATAGATTTAAATGAGGTAAGAATATGTTTGACAGAGGGTGCATCAGATGGTGAGGTCACCTCGCACAGTGAACGAAAAAATACACCAGATCTTTTCACACTGCTGCATCTTGTGTAATCAGCGTTTATTGCTCAAAGCCGGAGGAAAATGAACAGCTGTATGTTTTAATTGATCCTGCCTCATCAAGCTCGGGGCTCATCTCAAGCCATAAAGATGGTGTCCTTGGGACGCTTGTTTTCCACAGCTTGGTGGAAGGATTACTCTCTGTACAGACACTGGGGGTGGAAGTACATTTAGTACAGTTTTGTACTTGAGCATTTTCTTTTTATCCAGTTTTATACTTTTATTCCATAACAATGCCGTTGGACTTGTTGGCTTTCCACTCCACTACATGTATCTGATTGATGGTAACTTCACCGCTAAAACACGTGTGATAATCTTACAACATACGATGCCTTGGAATAGATTTGTATAAAGTAACTTCACGTCAAGCAGCTACAGCACACTCCATGAATGCATTAATAAACACTCAGAAATGGAGAGGTATATTTCATGAATGTGGTGATGATGCTTCGCTCGTCACTTCTTCTTGTTGCTGTTGTTGCAGCTGCACTTTACAAATTCAGCAACAAACTCTTTGGTGGTAATTTTACCGTTTGCTGTGAACCCAGAATACTTCCACACACTCCACTGCTCACGTTTGTTCCTCCTCCATTTTTATTTATCAGTTTAGTTTACTAATAGGTCAACAGGAAAGCAAAAGGTGAAGCTGATTTAAAGAGCGCCCTCTGTTGGACTACTACTGCTTCAGCTACTTCAAACTCCAGTGCTAACAAGCCTGAAAACAGTATATTTTCATGGTGATTCTTTAGCCAACTAAAAGGCTCAGTTTAGGTAAAGGTCAGGGTTGTGCTTCTAAACCCTGACGTCCACACCTTGACTTTCCGTTACCTAAAGAGCATTCCTAGTAAAACTGGGATAAGTACATGTGATGTACTGATGTACTCTTTCCCAGAATTAAATCTGCATGTTGTTGGAACAACAGCTGATATTAACTAATAAAAAACATGTAACAGTGTTGATATTCAGGGATGACTCAGTCAAAATACAATCTGTCGGCTCTCTCAGTCTCTCTGCGTTCTGCCAAAAGATTTGGACCTGTCGCAGCACTTCAGTCTGTTGATGTTGTATTTGTTAATAAGCGAGTGGTGATCATGACTGACGGACATCCTGTGGCGTCTGCATATGCTCTAGTTTGATCGTCACCATAGAAATGATCACAGTTATATTGTGTGTACATCGAGGTAAACTGACCCCTTCACACTGGCACTGGCATTAAAAAACAGGTTGTGTAAATTTATGTAGAGTAACCATGGTTCGTTGCTGTGAAGTTGCTCAGAGAGGAGATGGCCACACTCATTTACTTCACCAAAGACATTTCTCTAAGCTGGTTGAGGGATTTCAACAAGTAACCAGTCACAGCTCTCTCTCTCTAACCTCTAAAGCTAATTCTACACTGTTCACTGCCTGCACCATCTGCTGCGAGAGCTGGAGAGCAGCTACTCGCTCCGTTCGCCTCGAGACTCTGAATTTATAGTCTCACAAAAAGGTTGAAATACTGAGTTTTGCACTTAAATTAATTTGGCACTGAAATACAGACGATGTCCGAATCATGGTTCCCTCTGAAACACTTTGTCTCCGTAGCCTTGACTGCAAAAGTTGGTATGGCAACAAAATGGAGATCTAACATTTCTGTGCCTCTGAAGAATGAAGAATAAACTAGATTATTATGTAGGTTTTCAGTGGCATTATCAGGGCAAAGTCATACTTGTATTCCCTTAATTAGTTATACAGTAGACAACAAGCAGTGTCTCTTAGACGTTTTAATGTAACAGTGAGTAGAGGCTTCTTTAAAAGAGGTTAAACAGCATTTGAAATGGGGAATCTAATAGAAAGTGAACAGATCTGATATCAAACTTTTGATATATATTCAGTTTTTAAGACTTCATATGCAGTTCTATTGTTTCATCCAGGGTTAGAGTCTCTGCCAAAGAGATGCAAGGTAAATGTGAAGGGTTGCGAGATAAACAATAAAAATAAAATCCGCCACGAACATTTGTATTGAATATTTTTCCACCTCAAACAGTTATGAAACCATGTGAAGAGTTTAGAGGGGAAGTCATAACAAAGAATGCGTCACAAGCCAAAAAAGGTTGGGAACCACTGGTTTAATCTTTTATGAGACTAAGGCACAACCTTCATCTGTCAAGTAACAAGCTACTAGTTAGATAAAAGTAGGGGAGTACAAAGTACAATATTTCCTTCATAAGGTGGTGGAGTAAAAGTATCAAATAGCATAAAATGGAAATACGTCTGATTAGCATTATGTTTGTACTTTAGTAAATCTACTTGAGTGTGCTTATTAAAACCACAGCAGACATTCAACTTAATCTTTTTTTTTAATCTTTACTAGAAAAAGAGCACAAAATGGACGAGCTGTTACTGTTAATAATGACCAGCTCTTCGCTGCAGGAAGGAAATGAGTCAGTGAAGCCGATGCTGGAAGCAGCAGTTTAATCATTGAAGAAATAAGCAGCATGAGAGGTGACAAAGACACAAGATCAAGATGGTGTCTGAGGCCTGAAGATAGAGACAGGAAACATATGTTTTTATTTATTTATTTGTTTATATCCTCTGTCAGTGTCAACAAGAGCAAAACCAGAGGCGACTTCCACGTCAAGCATTTTAACATACTGAATGAAGGTGTGGAAATTATAACCTCCCTGCACAGGGTTATGTAAAAGAGCAAACACTGATATGGAAGTATGAAATTAATACAGCATTATACATAGGAATGACAGATGACACCAGCTCAGATAACTGCAAAAAAAGATGTATCTGCAGAGGTTGTCTGTCGACTAAAATACATCAAAAGCAGCTATAAGAGTGACTAAGAAGCTGGCAAACTCAAAGGAGGAAATGCAACCTACTGACGTGGGAGCGCATTTATATTTGTCACCTATAAATGTCATCTAGGACACCTCTGAGCTCACATAACCTGAGCCTGTTACGATGCGAGTAACCTGGAGGAGCGTCTGTCAGTGATATAATGTTACAAAAGAGATCCAGAAAAGGACTAAACAAAAATACATTCTCACTGAAAAAACAAAAGCTCACAGATGTGATCGGTTTGATGGGAGCCACATGTGGAAAAAGGAGGAGCAGCCTGTCTGCTGAGTCACGCAGGTGATAAGAGTGTGTCGACGCTCTAATGTGCTATTTTTGTGTGACGCTGAAACTGCTACTCCTCCTGTTCACACTCAAACCCACACAACAGCTTTAGTGTGGCATTGTGCAGGGAGACAATGAAATACTAATTAGATTAACACGCTACTTACATGAGAGGAAAGTGTGGAAATAACACAGCGAAGGAACGTTTTGATTGTTAGATGTTAGAAAGTCGAAAAGTTGTAGAGAAACTGAACCCTTCTGTGGATTTATAACATTTTTACTTGACGTTTATTTCCAAAATCAGAATATTAAGGCTTGGAAAAGGTGTGCAGTTTTGACATTTAAAAGGGTGCAGGGACCCTTAGATTTAAATTCATAGCCTGACTTGTAAGCTGATGACATTTACTGCAGCATAAAACCACAACTGGAGAGAATATAAAGTGAGTAAAGTAATCAAAATTAGGACAAAAATGATGTGATGGAGAGAGATGGATGGGAGTGTTGGCTGAGGGATATGACTCTGTCAGCCAACGTCTGTGTGTGTGTGTGTGTGTGTGTGTGTGTGTGTGTGTGTGTTTCTAAAACTTCCAGCATAAATATTTCACTGCTACTTACTTAGCACAGAGTGTGTCAGCCCTAACAGGGCTTAAACTCATACATACAGTATACACCCACTTCTTAGATGGCGCTTTTACGCTGCTTGTCTGCTGCATATTCTATGGTACATATTTTTACTCCACTTCCCTTTTTTAGCTCTTGGGAAAGGAACATGTGAGTTTCTGTTTGGGAGCCAGTGAGGTTCATCTTTCTTTCCTCAGCTACACTCAGTTCAACAACATCAATTTCTGAGTAAATGTGAATTCCTCTTCAGGGTCCTTCAAAGAAAATACCTGGTTCAGATCATTATTAGCTCTGTGATCAAGGACATTTGAACTTGTTTTTTTAACACAAACCAGAAAACCTAGAGGTTCAAGAAGGCTTTGATGATTTCATGAAGAGAGAAGTCCTGTAGATGTACTAGACCAAAACAGAAACCCTTGTACACTGGGATATATTTTTAATATTCAATGCAGCAGTCTCATAATAAAAAACTACCATAGCAGAACATAATATACTGTAATATGTATTAAAAACATCTTTCAATATCATATAGTCCAAGTCAACAACATCACAGAGAACAGCATCAAAAATGTACATGTATCTGTACAGCAAGAATATTTTAAGTTTTTTTTTTAAGGATGCATGTGTTCAACTGAGGGTCATACTAAAAAAAACATCACTCCATAGCACACATAGTGGTCAAAACTACACAGTGTACCTTTAAATGTGTGTTATATATCTATATATGGGTACATAGGATAAATATAGGATATTGCTAACAGTAACTTTCTTGTGCCTGATATTCAGAAAGCATCAAATACCTAAAATTCCAGTATCATGACGTCTTTGTATCTGATATGAGTCGCTGAAATTGCCCCCTAGGATTACAAACTGGGACCTGGGACCGGTTTAATGAGCCTGAGGTCTAGCTGTTCCGAACCGCAGCCTACCACTAATTTGACTGCAGCCGAGGCGTGCAGTGCCACCAGCCTGAAATAGCCTTGTGATGATGCCTGATCTCCACAGAGTTCTTTATTCCACTCACACACAGCCATGTGAAAGCAAGTGATCAAGTATTCTCTTGCATCAAAGTTGCATAATGAGGACTTGTTTTAAATGATATTCCACAGTAGACCCGATTGGAGCTGACAGCTGCATTAAGAGAAGAGTGTTATGCATTTCCATAGTTATTAGATATATGTTCCATATGCTGAATTCCTCTTCTGTGGCCCTGCATGATTTCCACGACCTCATATTCCCCTCCTGCTGTGTTCAGGTCCGTACAATAATTTGCCATTGTTGAGCCCTGTTGGAGATTATGTCGTCAGTGATGGTGCAGAAATGCCCCCGATTGAGAAGAAGTGGCAGGGAGGAGGAGGGTGAGGGCGAGTAGCTGCACTCATTCGCTCCTCACTCACTCACTGCCGCTTCAGTCATCTGTTTTATATCTCTGCTGCAATACAACGGGCGAGACAGACGAGAAGAAATGAGTCCTCTTCATCCCTCTGTTCTTCTTCATCTCTTGATTCTTTTGTCTGATCCAAGTTTCATCACGTCTAGTTAATCATCTTTTCTTTCATCACCTCCATTCTTTCATCACTTTAAATTATAATGAGAGTTGTCTGTGAGAAGGCTGGGTTCGGAATTTAAATGAATAGGTTGGCTCTACCTCGGTCTCGCCCTCTAAATCGAGCCGCAGGGTATGACATGAATCCTGATGTGTGACATAAGATTCCTCCCCACCTGACTTTGTCTGTTTGTTGATTGACCAGTGACCAGAAAATTCCCTCTGTCGTGTCCTTGATACCATCAGACTGATGAAAGCCACCTCACGTAACAATGAAGTCAAGTTTTCATATATTGAGAAAAATATCATGTACTCATTGTACAAGTGTGGTAGTAGAGTCTTAACTGTAGTTGAGAACTTCCAAATTCACCTTTTCTGGTGAGAAATCTTTCTAATAGTACCAGAAACATTATAAGAAGGAGTTTAATAGCACTTAATTGAATGAAAATTTAAAGCATAATTGACATATTATCTAAATTTTTGATGAGATGACAAAGGACTTGAAGTTTTTGAATGAAAGTTGGACTCTTGAGCCACCCCTTGACTTGACCATTTATGTCTGGCAGATGCTTTTACCCTGAGTGACAAAATTAAATTTCAGTTCATTAGCTGATCAGAACAACATTGTTATTGTTTTATCGCAATTAAATTTCTGACCAGAAAGTTCTGTCATTCTGTACTTATTTACTTAGAGTACAATAGTTTCTTTATTGTAGAAAATGTAGGTTTAAAAAGTTTTAAAGCTCGAGTACTTTATACTTTTACGTATAAATGAACGTGTGTTCCATTCTAGTCTGTGCTAAACGAGTTCACACAATGCTGAATAAGCTGTATTTTGCAGTATAGCTTTAAGCTTTATGGAGTTTTAAATCTGGTATCTGTGTCAACCAGCAATGATTTGTTTGCCCGAACTGAAACGAAGGGCAACTGTAGCAACGGAGCCAAAGTATGCTACAGCAACTATAATAAACAACAAGGAAGAATTGAAGAAAAGTTTCTGGTTCCGAGGAAGGATTATTGTCTAATAAAGAAAGCAATTGATGGTGTTATAAGACGCGTCAACAATGTTTATGTAATTACACTTACTGCCAGAAGGGGGAGACAAATGTTCTGCGCTGCAGCTTTAAAGATACTCGATGTTTGCATATTAACAATGGTTTAGAAGTTTAGTTTGGCTGACTCTCACCACTCTCATTAGTGTTGCTTCTAGTGGAAGAAGGCAGCTGCTTTCAGCAAAATACCTCTAATGTACCTGCTGCACACAACCTGTCAAACACCCAACATCACACACAGAAAGTAAGTGTGAGGTATTTAGCAGAGGAATGACCTCTTAAGAGCTGATGATGGTGGTCAAAAACATCAAGTGATACACGTCACTATAGATTAGGGACTACAGGAACTGCACCTATAAGAGCAAAAAGTTAACACAGCAGGTAAAGCGAAAGCATTGAGTTGGCAATTATCCCTAGTTTGAAGCTACTTAGTCATTCAGAATCCTTTTTTATTCCCCAGAACCCATTTGACCATTTGATTTACGAGCAAGCAGTAGCCTTGAGAAAACTCTTTGCAGAGGCCTGTGGGAGGAGAACGGTGGGTTTTGCTGTAGCATGAGGTTTTATTGTGGAGAATAGGCAGTTACTAGGACCATTCTTTGTTTGTTTTAGGGTTGCATCAGGGCAGTAAACCTGATGCAAGCAACTACATGGACACTGTAAGGAGGGAAAGTAGTAGCACACTGAGGTGTAAATAATCACAGAGTGGCACATTAGCATTGTTTTAAAATTGTTCAAACCGTTTTTACATGTGCTTGTTTATGTCAGTTGGTATTCTCTTGTTTTAGTGAGGACAGGAAAACTGACAGTTTCTATCTGAGAGAACAGAGAAACTTTCCTCGCTCTTTGACCCTCTAAGCAGGGGGTGAAACACAAGATGTCATGAAGCATTATACATGAATTACTGTGATTTTTCACTCTTTCCTCCATTCAGATCAATTTCTGTGAAGTCCCATTCATTTTTATGGAACTGTGTCACAGTAGTCAATACACTGAATGTTTTTTTTACAGCATTACAAACTCCATCCCCCTGTGTAATGAATAATGGTGGCAGATTTCATTTGACATTACAGCAATTTCCCTCAGCTCTAATTGTCCTTGGAAAGCAGCAATCATTGCACACTATAACAGAAATCGTTCCCCATTCATCAGCAGGCATAATAAGCTTTATTATGGTTACAATGCAAGAGCTCTTTCTCTCCTCTCTGTCAAGGACAATGAAATTGTTTGAAGTATTTTTAGAAATTTGTACAGATGAATGCAGTGAATGTAATGTCAGACAAAGAGGAGAGAGACGCTGGATCTGCACCGTGACTGAGGGATTTTAGTTGTGTTTGGACAAGTGTGAGACTGCTGTCAGAGTTGATGTCCATCTTCAGTCTCTTTATCGAGACTTCACAGCTTTACAAAGCGGCTAGCGTGGCAGTAGACTCTTAGAGTTGTTGTTTAACTTTGGTTTGCAAGAAAGAATTGTACTACACCCCTTCCAAAGGAAAAGAAAATGGACTTGCCACTTTAAAAACACACCACAAACACCAATGAAAATGTTCCTTGGCTTCCAATAAAAGGTGCACAGCTTCACTGGATGAGGACGTGAAATGTTTCACCTTGTCAGTGCTCTTTGGCTTTGACACTGTTTTGTGATTCTGATTGGTTCCCACAGGAGCTGGAGCAGCAGTTTGAGAAGGAGCGCCTCTCACTGGAGGAGCAAAAGACGCTCCTCAGGCAGCAACTGGACGAGCTGAAGGAGGAGCTGACCTCCAAACTCACCTCAGCCAATGAGGAGGTAGGAGAACCAGACCTTTACATTTGTGACTGATTCATTGTTGAGACATCAGAAATGTTTCCACTGTCCATTTGACAGTCTGCCAAAGATCTCTGTTAAATTTGGTGGGAGCTGGCAGTGCAGAGTTCATTCCTGACCTTGGAAAGACCAGCTGACAATGGCTGAAGCTCTTGGCGAGTAAACAGCTGTTGCTAACGCTAGCTATGTAGCAATAGCAAAAACGTACATACAGAACCTTTAAAAGTTGAGTTTCATACTTTGATCATCTGCTGATGAAGATCATGTTATATAACTGAAAACCCCAGAACAGAGATTAATGATCATTCACAACTCTTAACTTCCTGTTGTTAATGTCACCTCCAAAAGTTGGAGAAACCAGAGTCTGCACCTTGAGCTCCTTAATAATATGTCTGACATGAATAATGAGCAGTATTTACCATTTGAAATGTGAAGTAAACACAGTATATTCCAGTCATATTATCAGCTGAAAAATGAGGGTCGCTTCCAAGTATGCAGCTCCTGTCTTACTGAAAGGACACAGTAAAATATATAAAATTACCTGCCTGGTATGTGGAAAATAAACCAAGCTAAGCTCAGGAGTTATAGCTTTTTAACAGCCTGAATGTGGCAGAGGATATAACTGGCTTATAGGTTTCTAATTATGTCATTAATAACAGTCATCTCTTTAAAGCTTCTGTCTCATATTATTTTTAAATTTGGCCATGAACAGCAGCAAATCTTCCCATTCCCTGGATCAATCAGGTGTTGTTTGTCCTGGTCATAAACACAGAGTTTTTATTTTTCTCTATCAACAGTGATTCCTGTGTAAAAACCCTCTACATTAATGTGTTTGTTGTTGCTCTTGTTTTTCTCTGCATGCACATATTTTCTAAGCTGCACTTTGAATGAATATCTGATGAACTGCAAAACTAACTTATGTGGCCACGTTGGCAAAAATACATGGTCCTGGCTCATTTAAAAATCAGAAACAGGAAATGGTTATTAAATGCATGTTTGATGGAAATTCCACCTTGCTGGGCATAAAATGCTGATGTGGTTTCAAGGTTGCTGCAAGTGCAACAGAGGAGAGGTTGTGGAATGTAGTTTATTCTCTCTGTCTAAATCTGTTTGTCTGTTTTTCCGTCTGTTTGTCCTCCCCCGCAGGTGTCTCGGCTGCAGGGGGAGGTGCAGCAGGGGGAGCAGGACATCGGAACAGCTGAGGGTCAGATCTCCACACTGAAGGAGGCGCAGGACAAACTGCTGGAGGAGCTGGACGCCACCAGGGCCCGGCTGAGGGAGACCAGCAACCTGCTGACTGCACTGCAGGTCGGCACACACACACAAACACACATTTGTTTGTGCTACACACTCACATCTACATGTCTAACCTCGAACTATACGCTAACCTTGATCTGCCCTTTGGAGAAGTGAGGACAAAACAAAATGTCCTCACTTTCAAGGTCTAAAAACCAAAGATAGAAGTACAGACCTGCAGACACAACAGTGCTTGGACTAATTCTACTTTCAGAATATTTCTTATTCGGCTGAATCACACTGTATCAGACACAACATTAAAACCACCTGTCTAATATTGTGTAGGTCCACCTCAGACCTACAGGACCTATGAAGGTGTCCTACGGTGTCTGGCACCAGGACATTGGCAGCAGATCCTTTTGGGTCCTGTGGGTTGTGGTGTGGGGCCTCCATGGATCTGGTTTGTTTTGGTGCATCCCACAGATTCTGGATCTGGGGAGTTTGGAGGTCAGGTCAACACCTTGGGTTTAGGTGGGTGATACGTGTCAAAGTAACACCCAAAAGAATGTCAGGACCCAGTGGTTTTAATGTAATGGCTGATCGGTGTAGTTAGTGTTTTCATTATGTCCTTACTGAATTAACTGGAAATAAAAAGTAATGTTGATCTTTTTCTCTGTTAATTCATGACATGTTTAGACTATAAAACATCAGAAAATGGTTTTAAAAAAAACTTAACGCTGATGTCTGCCCACTGCTTGTTTTCCAAAATATTCAATTTACGTTTACACAAAAAAGACAAAAGCAGCAAATCCTTGTGTTTGAGTTGCTGGTCTTCTTGATAAATGACCATACAGTTAATCAGCTATCAGAACGATCAAACGTATCACCTCTTTGATTCATCATCTAATCTTTTCAGTCGTACAATGAAAGACAAGAGCAGATTTTTGCAAGGCTCCCGTGTTCTGTTCACCAGTGTTGTTGGATTGACATTGCCTGTAGCCAACATCTGAGCTGGCTAATGGCACTGTCACTCCAAAAAGCTCTGGCCGTTTTTCACGCTACAGAAAATCCAAAAGGTTTTCAGAGTCGCCCACAGAGCTGGATTCTTGTCAGGGGCGGGGAAAAACCTCTGAGCTGGATTTAGACACAAACGCTTTCAATTGAAACCAATGTGTCTGTCTGTCTGTCTGTCTGTCTGCCTGTCTGTCTGTCTGTCAGGGAGAGCTGGAGACCCAGAAGCGTCAGCATGAAGCTAAACTCATCACCACCAAAGAAGAAGAGAAACTTAAGATGGACAAGATGGCTTTGGAGCTGGAGCTCAAATGGACCGAAACACTCAGGTGTGTGTGTGTGTGTGTGTCTGTCTGTCAGTGTCTCAGTGTGTGTGTGTGTGTCTGTGAGATGGTGAGTATCACTCACTGTCTTTGTCTTATCTCTTAACAAAGACAGAGCATGAAATTAAGAGTGGATGGGAAATTAAAGTCTTTCTGTTTCCGTATTTTTGTTTCCCACACTTACTAGAACACACACACACACACACACACACACACACACACACAGGTCATCCAGCTCACGATATTGACCGTGACGGAGCATTATCCTTGGAGGGCTCTGCAACTTCTCAGTTCAATCCAGTGTTAAAGCCGCCAGCTCAAAGTCTCTGGTAACGTCCACAGACCTTTGAAGTGTTATTATTTAAGAACCTCAGAGAATGAAATTGACTGTTTTGAGGTGTGAACTGATGTGCTCTTCACACAGCGAAGTCGGCAGCCACCAAATGACTCTATTAGAGTTTATCTCAGCATTAAACAGCAACTTAATGGTCAAAACCAAAGTTTTTCCACTTGAAATAGATTTTTGTCCTTTTGATGCTGAAGTGAAGTGGATACATTACGCTGTTGAATCTCATTTATTTCTGATTTATTTCTTTTTAGCTTGTACTTGCATTCACTCAGTGTACTTCAAATTCAGGTAGTGATGCCCTGTATTTACCAGAATGCCTTTCAGAAACAAGTGTCTAAAAATTGTACCAGTTCAGGGGTCTGTGTCCCAGTTACTCTTGATAAATCACAAAACACATTGTCAACAGTTTTCAGAGGGACTTTTTTTTCATGGAAAGTACTTCCAGTGACGTCTGTGGATTATCCAGAGAAAGGGGACAGTGCTTCTAAAAAGAGAATTTATTATTAAATGGGGTTGTTAAGCTATTTTCCAGTGCTGTGAGCTCCACAAATGAGACTCTGGTCAGGTCCATTTATTGCTTGATGGTAGAAATCAGACAAATATCTCAAACGTAGACAAGTCCTTGTCGGTGACATTTTCCAGCTTAACTTTAACTGTAAAGTGCGTCTGTTTGTTGGAAACTTCACCTAAACATTCAGTCACTTCATACAAGGCTCTGACTTTCTGCCCCCCCCACCCCTCCACCCAGACCTCTTGGGATCCAGGGCCTGCATCTGTTCAGCCTGTTTCTCCAACTCTGTCTCCAACCCTGGACAAATATTACCAAACTAATTAAGGCCAGATGGCTCTACAGCTAAGTGAGACAGTACTATGTGCATGTTTTTCCTATAATTTCAGTGAATGAACCCTTAAATTTGATTTTATTATGTTAAAAAATAAGCCAATAGATCATTGTTGGACTTCATGAGCTGCTCTCTCTGATCCAGTGCCACTCCTCCTGTCTCCTGTAGTCTCATCTCAAGCACCTGCTCATTCCCTCAACCTGCAATTTTGTTTCATCTGTTAATGCCCCAGCTCTTTGTGAAGGCCGCACTTGATATTGTTTAATATTTTCCTCACTCTCTGAACCCATCGATATCTTTGTGTCTGACAGGTAGAGCTGGGTAAAACCTTCATTTTCAGATTAATCACAGTTTTTATTTGAATGATCCAGTATCAGGTCTTAACATAGTAGTTGCATTGTGCTGTTAGTGGTTCAGTCGGGCCTGCAGGATGTGTAAACTGAGTTATTACAATGTAAAACCGACTATGAGCCGCCTTTAGTCACAACAGTCCTGCTCACTGTGACATGGCTAATTACAGTGTATGTGAACCCACAGCAGTTTACTGGACTGTCATGACATGTTCAGATATCAGACTGACGTCCTGTCAACACAAACAGTGCAGATGAAACAGTGAGCAGACTTTCAGTTCCTGTCTTGTCTGTGCTTAGAGTGATCATTAAAGTGGATGTCTCTTACTACATCATTAAATGAAATCCCACCACATGTGGTTTCAGAGCTGGTCACTTTTCTCAAATTCACCTGTTCACATCATTTACCCTAGGCTGCAGTTCAGTAATTACAACATCTCAGATCAGTCGGACTAAACCTGTAAACCTTCAGATTACCTCGATCTTGGGCAATCATCAAGACTGTACAAAAAAAACACTGTACATAGTGAATATAATGGACCTGATGATCCTCTCTCAGATGAAGGAAAGAGTTTTTAAAAAGCACAACAAAAATAGAGGACCACTAACCATCAGATCTAACATCAAATTATGAAAGAACTGGTGCTAAAATACCAGGAAGCTGTTTAGGAACCTCGAGCATCCTTCTCCTCTTATCTCAGGAATCATCACAACCTAAATCTGTCAGCAGCCTCTCTCCAGACAGTTTTTTATTATTATTTTTACACCTCCCTCGAAGTATGAAGGGTTTTTTTTTTAACCCAAGTATTTGTGAACACAGGTTTCCTCCTACTAGGGATCTGTTTCACTAATCATGTATATTTGGCTGATTTCACCTGCTGTATACTTTCTACTAACATATGGCTTCAAGACACATGCATAGCAGCCAATATTTTAACAGTGTGGAAATATATACAGTAATAAAAAGTGACAAAAACCAAACACAAGAGGAAACAGTATTACATGCAGCAATATCAGTGATGATGTGACATTAATGAGTAAAAATGGCCGCTTCACAGACAGATTAGAGAACGTCTGTGTTAATTTTCTGTCTGCTGTGCTGACAAACCGACTGTTCACCAGTTCAGTTAAATACCTAATACATTTCAGAGTCATAATGACAGTGAATCTTAAAAGCAAAGGTCCGCACATTGTATAAATAACCATAAAAAGTATTCATACAGAGCTCTTGTCTATTTGTCATTCTTCCCCTCATCTCGGTCTCTTCTTCATTAGTTTTCATTCATCTTCCTTTGTCTTTACGCACAGAGCTCCTTATTCTCCGGAGAGCGTCTATTCATTTGGTGGTTGGGGTGAGTACACTGTGGTTAGTGAGCCGTCTGAATTAAGCGGGGCTGGCTTTAATCCCTGTTTCACAGTGGAAGCAGTCGGTTTCTCTGCGATAGCGTAATCATGGAAAGAGCTCTCAGGATTACCAAATGAACAGAGGTGGTCCAGCAGGTCAGCAGACTGAAGCACCGACAGCACCGTGCTACTGTGTCCCAGTCATGCAGGAAATCTTATAGAACATGTTACAGGTTTGATTCTTTTGTCCCTAGATACAGTTCATCAGTGAATATGTTGACCTTAAGCCATGCTAGCAGCATCTGTCTAGGAATGTCATTGACTGTCAGTTGGACCACCACTTTGGTCCAGACTGAAATATCTCAACGACTACTGGATGGATTGTCATGAAATTGTGCTCAGACATTAATGTTCCCCAGAGGTTGAAGTCATGTAAACTAGCACCACCTACAGGTCAACAATTTCACCTAGCCAGTGAAATATCTAAAAGTTAAGAGATGGATTGGCTTGAATTTTGTACATTTAAGGTTCCAACTATCAGATGGGTCGCCATGAAATATACTGCAGACACTTGTGGTCCCCCTCAGGATGAATTCACTTTGTTGGTTCCTTAACTTTTCATCTAGCACCACCATCAGGTCCAATTTGTCCATTAGTTTGCTGTCTGACCTGCAAAACTAATGGCATGCCCATTAACCTCAGCCATACTTTGTGTTTATGGGAATTAGCTAATGTTAGCATGCTAACACACTAAACCAAGATAATGAACGTTGTGCCATTATCTGATAAACATTAATATGTTGCGTATTAATTTTAATATCAGTATTGTGAGCACACTGGGTGTTGAGTATGCTAATGTTAGCATTTAGCTCAAACAACCACTGTGCCTGAGTACAGCTTTGCAGATCTGCCAGCATGATTGCAGATTCTTTGATTTGTGTAACTGTGGTTTAGCTATCAAATTTAGCATGACTTGATTTCCTATGAGGCATTTAACACAGTAGTAAGGTTAAAATGCCGCATAAAGTTGTGGTCGTTCTGTAAAATATTCTTTAATGTTAGCTTGTTAGCATGCTAACGAGTTAAAACACAGTGAACATTAAAGCGCTACTAAACATCAGCACATTAGCATGGGACTGTTAGCATTTAGCTCACAAATGCTTGCTCTACAGCCTCATGGGATCATTAATGTTTTGTTTGTTAAAATCTCATCTGGACATATTTGAATGTCTTCCTGTCGTGTCTCACACAAATCTGGACAGACTTTCCAACATAATCCATGTACACAATTTGACATTAAAGCTCAATGGTGCAAATTTAATCCTAAAATCCGCTGCAATCAACAAAAGTCCGACAAATACTATAAAACCCTGTGTCTCATGAGAGTTAAATGTAATGAAACGTTAGCCTACATACTCATCTGTTACTATAGCCAGTGTTGGATATAACACTGGAAACAGCTCTTTCTAATGGATGTTGAAATGCATGTCCTTTAGGAGAGCTGCTGTACTGAAGCTCCTGCAACGTGAAGCGGTTACTCACCTGCCTGAAGCTGAGTCTTCAGGCAGTTTGATTTTTACAGCAGAGTTTGTATAAGAAACCTCCAGCAGGTTTTTTGCACAGTAATATTTGTGCAGATGTGACTTAACCGTGCACCTCCATCTGTGACTTAACATTGACGAGGTAAATAGCCCAAGGACATGTAGTATTTAATTACACTCATTGCCACGTACAGTGGAAGAGTGTTTTTGAAAAGCTTTCATTGGAACAATGTAACTTTGAACTCAGATCGGCAGGAAAATACAGGCTAATTTACGTCTCTCATTGAAGTTGCACCCAATCTCTGAAGTTCAGCATAACATTTCCTGTTTTTCCTTTTCTTTTATACAACCATATCTGCTGACAGTAACATCAGAAAATGGAGATGAGGTTAACGATAGGAGTTCAAGTCCTTGGTTTGAATATTCTGATGCCTTTTTTTTTCGTGAAACCGTTTCACTGTGAAAACTTTCATATTGAAAAGGTTGGTTAGTTTTTGACTTTAGAAATAGTAGTTTGACAAAAAAAATCTCGTAGCCCAAGATCCACATGTTTTAGCTATCTAGTGCTCATTAATAAAAATATTCAAGTGTTACAAGTTCAAGTGGATATGTTTTAAATCACATTTGAGACAAAATGTAGCTTCATCTGTATTTTTATGAGTACTTTATACAATTCAGATACACTAAAGACATATTATTGCCAGATGTTGAGGGGCTAATGATTGTAACTGTGGCTTACACACAACATACAGCACAAACAAGTCCATATGCATCATCGCACACACAAATACACACCTTAAATGAGCGTGTTTGCCTTACAGCTCATAGCACAGGCACCAGATTCCAGCCAATTATCCTACATTTTATCTGGATATTTCTCCTGTGTGTGTGTGTGTGTGTGTGTGTGTGTGTGTGTGTGTGAGACTGCCTGCTACTGAACGAGGACATGAATGATGACACGTGTCAAGTGTGCTGCATGATGAACGTGACTGTCTGGTGCGCGACTGCACTGCCGTGTGTCTACATTTTCCTATATGTGTGTGTGTCTGTGTGTGAGAGAGTATGTGTGTGTGAGAGAGAGAGAGTTTGTGTGTGGGGCTGCCTTCAGTCTGACACTTCATGGCTCTCAAAGTGACAAAAAAATGTGTTTGCTTGGATACTTCGTTTAACAGCTGCCATTTCAACACCCACACAACTGTTAACGTTGGCAACACACTCACACTCACACACACTCACAGAGCCATGCAAAAAGCTGTTAGCAGCAGTATTAAAGAGTCATGGTGGCTCAATAGATGCAGTGTTGAGCTCTGATAGAGGACCATTTATTGTTCCCATAAAGTGAATATTGAGCTCTCTGAAGCATCTTTACCTTCACAGCAAAGTTTGTCTGAGCCTCGTCCTCCAACAGACACTGTTGCTGTGCTCTTGTGAGCCGTGATAACAGGATGTTATGCACAGAGCAGAGCACAAAAGAAACTATAAATTGTATTTACTTATTTCTCCAAAGCATACCATGACATTTTAGATGAATTTCTTACCTCTGTAAGAGCTCAGAGAAGCTATTCAGCTCATTGTTTTGGTTGTCTGGCTCACAGCTTCACTGTTCAAGCGGCAGCAGATAGCAAAAAAACCTGATTAATGCAGCTTTAAGAGGTTGAGGACTGTGGACTGTGTGTCATATAATAGATGGGCATGCAGTACTGATAGTCTGAAGTAGCTCCAAACATTCACGTCACCAAAATAAGTGGCAGTTATGTTGAGTTAATGGTGGTAACGTTATAATAATCACATAAACTTTACTTTGAATATATTTCATAACCTACTGTAATTCAGGTCTACCTCTCTTCAGCTGTTACTCTGATTTTCACTCATACATGGTTATTCTGTTACACTTTGCACAGTCCACAGTATGAACTGATGCTGAATATATGTATGTGTCTTGTTGTTTTGTAGGCAGGAGTGTAAGAAGCTGCGTGAGGAGCTGAGAGAGGAGCATGAGGAGGACAAGACCTCAGCGCTGGCTCAGCTGGCACAAACCAAGGAGCAGGAACTGAGCAACGCCCGGGAGAGCTGGCAGAGGAAAGTGGAGGACCTGCTGGAACAGGTACGACTCTTGTTCTCAGGTGTTTTTACATGTGTATGTGTCGAACTCGTGGGTGCTGTCCAGCTCCCATTTCTTTCTTTCCCTCTTGTCTTGTGTTTCTGTGGCTTTAGAAAATCTGTATAGAACGAAAGCTTAAAATGGAAAAGGAGCAGACAAAGAGATATGATCACTAGTGGAGGTTCTCCCCCCTTTAATGGTTAAAGATGGTTTTAATCTTCAACTTGTGCTGCAGATCTCTCTGAACACAAAATACCAGATGCCTACAGCTTGTAGTCAAATACCTATAATTATACCAGTAGTAAAAAAAATCAATAGGGAGGGAGAGAGTATGAAGAAGGCGATAAGAGCATCTGCCTCTCTGTAAGACCTCCTGTCTGTGCCAGACTGACTTATTTCTTCCTCAGCCTGGTGCACAAACTCACTCACACATCCATTACACAAAGCTGTGGTGAACACACCAGAGTGGGCTTCTGTTGTTAATGACCGCCTGCTAATATTAATGTAGCGTGACTTAGCTCTCCTGTGGTCATCACACAGACAGACAAACCGTGTCAAAAGCTCTATTAATGTTCATTTTTGCATGCTGTGTGCGTCAGCTGCTGGTCGTCGCCGTTGTCGTCGTGCCCGCCACTGCCCTGCGGTCCACCAGCGCCCAAGCAGTGATTAATGCGTCTGCTTCACGCCTCACAATCAGCTGAGCCACATTTATTTACTCTAATGTCAAATCAGAGCAGCAGTCAATCTTTTGATAGATTCGCACAGGACAGAGACGACGCTGTTTGTAACAGGTGTCAGTGCCAGTGATGCCTTTATATGTAGGATGATAGGACTTTTTGGAAACTTTTTCTTGCCCACAAGATGCCTGTTTTCAAGAAGTTGAACTACAAATATGTGTATCACCATTATGAATTTAAGAGTGATTGTAATTGGAGACTAGCTGGTGGAGCATTTAGCTGCTAAATAAACTAAAACTAGACCAAACTAGAGAGGGGACTGAATATTGGACATTGATTAGGTGAATACAAACTTATGTTGCTCTCTATCTACTGGATAACAAGGTTGCTGTGTTTACAGCTTCTTGCACTGCTCCTAAAAAAAAATAACTTTAAATGCAGGTTCAAGGCATCCTGGTAACAGCCAGCTGCAACAGTAGTCAACAACAAGCATCAACAAATAGAAGATGGCAGAGTTCAGAAACCTAGTTATAGTATCAATACCCAGCTCAGAATACAGCATATATAACCATGCAGTTCTGCTAATAAAGCCATCCAACCAGTGTGTGACTCATGTCTTAGTCATAATGTGATTTCCAAATTTGGGACACAGCTATTGAGGCTGTTTGTTCTAATCTCATATATGACGCCTGAAAGCTGCTGCAGAAGCTGATTAATTCATCAATACTGACTGTACTAACTGTAAATAGATTATTAATAAAGGGCCACGGCTGGTCTCACCTGTGTTTAAAGTTAAAATATTCATTTTACTTTTCTTCCTGTCAGTGTTCTCCAAGGTACTTCAACAGTTGGCTAAGCAGACAAGTCTCCCTGTGTCTAGACATGAAGGACATGCTGGATATTTACACAGAAAATGGTCGACCTTTTGGTAGCACACCATAGTTTGCACAAATAATGAATGTAGTTCTCTGTAATCAAAAGTTTCCTATTAAGTTTCTTGATCAATATCTTCATTTAAAGTTGCTTTATTGGCCTGACCACAGTTAAATACAGTGTTGCCAAAGCAGGTTGCACAAGGTTGCACTTGTTTATCTCTACACTTCCCCAAATAATCATTATCTTAAGTTGTCTAGACAGACTAATTTGGTGCATCATACTGCCTCCTCCCAGTAATGTATTCATTGCACTACAGCATTAGTCAGAGTATATTATGTACTGAGGTGAAGTGCAAACAATTTATTTGCAAAAAGTAAAAAACTCCTTTGCTGCAGGCTCTAAGAGTTACAGACATCTTAATATGGCAATATTTGTTAAAGCCTAATTGATTGCCACCCCCTCTTTGCCCTCCTCTGTTATTCTGCTGCATAAAGATACTGCTCCCTAGAGACACCCTAAACTTCTTTATACTTCCTCCCTCCCGTTTTCTTTCTTTCTTACTACTACACTACTGTTAGCATGCAAACGTGTCAACACAGTGACTTCTTCAGCTGTTCCACAGAGGGTACAACATTAGTTCCAACAGTAGTTATTTTGTCTCTTCCTCTTAGATCTCCTTGTTGAAGCAGAGTCTGGAGATGCAGCTGTCCCAGTCGCAGTCGTCGCTGCAGCAGCTGCAGCACCAGTTCAGCCAGGAGAGGGAGCACCTGAGGATGCAGCTGGATGAGCTGCAGACGGAGCACCAGAGGCGACAGCACCGCCTGCAGGAGGTCCACTGCTGTGCCATGCAGGACCTGGAGCACGCCAGGCAACGTGACCTGAAGGTGGGTGGTGGGGAACATGCACAAAACAAAAATGGTGCATTGAGGGAAGGAGTTGTACAAAAGTTCTATTTTAGGTGACTCAGAGACAAAAGGGCAAAATGCTAAGTTTTTAAAAATACACATGTATGTGTGGACTAGGAATTAATATTCTTTGAAGCAGATGTTTGAAGCATTCTTGAGAACCGCTCATCCAAAAAGCTTCACAGTCTGCACTGCACTTCCTCAGGCCCTGAGCTCTATACCCACAAAGTTTGAAGTTGATCAGATGAGCAGTTGTCAAGAAAATCAAAAGACAGACAGACAGAGATTCTTCCATTTATAGTTTGATTC